>NW_003163263.1:196137-220393 GCF_000004985.1 Naegleria gruberi
CATGAAAATTTGAAAATTGAAATTTTAAATCTAGAAAAGGAAAAGAAACAATTTTCAAATTCAAAGTCAAAGAAAAGTGAAGAAATTTCAAAGAAATTACAAAATTTGAAACAAAAAGAAATTGAAATTGAGAAGATGGAAAAGGAAATTAAAGAATCAAAATCCAAACAATTAACAATTTCACTTCCAAGTTATTGGAAAAGAAACACATTCCAAACTTATTCGAAAAGATATTACATTATTGATGTTACACAATATTTAAAAGATACAATGCAAGAAATTATGAATGTATCGTGTAATTCTGCAACACTTGGATCTGGAAGAGATCAATTATTAAGAATTAATTATTCTAAATTAATTGTTTCAAGTGTTTCAAGAATTGAAAATTCAACACTTTTCACTTCATTCAAATCAAGAATGAATCATTTAATTTCATATCAAGATTCAATTAATTCACTTCAAGTTCAAACTGAAAATATTTCAAAAACATCAAAAACATTTGAATGGATGAAAACAATTGGATTAAATTCTAATATGAATGAAAAATATTTATGGCATGGAACAAAACCTGAATTTGTGAATACAATTGCAGAACATGGATTTGATGAAAGAGTTGCAAATTTAAATGGATTATTTGGAGCAGGTATTTATTTTGCAGAATATTGTTCAAAGAGTGATCAATATTGTACACCTGATCATTCAAATGAATATACTCTTTTATTATGTAGAGTTGTAATGGGAAGACAAATTCATTTCACAAAACAAGTGATGAATAATCAGAGAAGACCACCTGAAATTTCAGGAAGTAATAATAGAGTTTATGATAGTGTTATTGGTCAATCAAATACTTCAACTAATTCATATAGAGAATTCATTGTCTATGATAAATGTCAATGTTATCCTGAATTTATTATTAAATACAAGAGACAATAAGGAATCAATCAAAGAATTATTAATTTCACTTCACTCCCTGATGTGAGAGAATTACATCTCAACACAAAATAAATATCAACAAATTTATAAAGTTATGGATCGTGAATTTGGTGAAAAGAATTAAGGAAGGCTGCAATTAGTTCTCTGATGGAGTAAAACTCTCCGTATGGAAGTACAACGCTTTGTTGTAATTTGACTTTAAATTTCTACTAATTAATTGCATTGTAAAACTAATCGATCTCAAATAAATCCTACAAATAGGATGAATCAGATTCGAATTGAGGGTGTTGAAGACGTTCCTGATTACAGTTTCAGTGAAATTTCAATCAAAACATTTCGTTGCTGATTAGGAAATGCTTTTCTTAGTCATTTCGAATATTTCTTTACTAATGGCCAATGAAAGAAACACAACAGAAGTAGGAGAAACAAAGTACTACCCAAGAGGTGGTATCTTTAAGCCATCAACGTAATATCCGACTTTACCCGCTCTTGATGGGATGAAAGTAAGAAAAAATGTCGAAACGAAATGAGACGAAACTCTCGCTCATTCAACACAACAAATCATCAGACGAAACTTATCAAGTTCATATAAAATCATCATCAACGGAGAAAGGAAACATTTCAAGATTTTTCTTTTGGATTCGGAAGAAATTAATTCGAATAAGAAAATTTGGATTTCGTTTATAATAGTTTCGATTATGTTCGGAGGATTAGTTTTATTATTAATGAATGATTCATTCATTACGAACGGATCAGATTTTATTCGAAAGGATTCGTTTGAAATTTCTACATCCAATCACGAACTGAAATTAATAGAAATTTATTCCAATACCACTTCTTCTACTGAAATACGAAACGATTCATCAATTTGTCATCCAATTTTATTAGAAATGGGAGCCGAAAGTTCTTTAGGTCTTTGTGATGATCAAGTTTCGTCCAAAACCATCGCAGCAATCTTTCTCTTTGCCCACACCATCCTCGTTATTGTCACTCTCTCTGGCCTTCTCTACAAATTATGGAAATTACGAAACGACATTTCGAATAGAGAAGCCAACTTTCTAACCATTACCAGAAATCCACTTTTAATGACATTAGGCTCCTTAATTGGATGGAGCTATAGTCTTGTAATGATGGGAAGAGTACTCATTGGACGAAAGGTTTATCCATGTTTCTTATTCATGTTTGTTTTCTATATGGCAGTTCCTGGATTGGCAAGTACGATCATTATCAGATGTTTGAGATTGATAATTTTATCGAGGATGAATGAATTGAAAGTCAAGATTGGGAATAGAGAGATGAAGAGTGTGCCGAATCAAGTGAATGATAAATTGGAAAGGAAATATTCGAATGTTGTTGTGGATGGTGGAGTGGTGGTTGAAAGTGAATTGAAAGTTGTGAGCTCTGTAACGAGTACGAGTACTCAGCAAGATGCAATTAATTCTTCTCTTGACAATGTGTCAGAAAGTGAGAGTGCTTGCACAATTTCAGCAATTCCACCAAGTATAGAGCCACAATCAATGAATATTACATTGGAAGATTCTGTGAGTGTAAATCAACCTGGATATTCGAAATGGGAATCATTTGAAAGAAGATGGCTCATGAAAATGTACAAATTTCTAATTAGTTCCAAATTCATAGCCATCTGGTATGCATCCATTGCAATTATACATATTGGAATTTACATTATCATTGGAGCATTTGATTATTTCAATTTCGAGAATGGTGTTAACAATTTTTCCATTGAAGAACGACGATCCATGTCATTTGTGTACGATACTCGAATTTTCTCAGTTGGAGGATGTGGAATTAGTTTCAATTCAGTTTTAATTTTTGTCATTTATTTGGCAGTTTATGGAATTGTGGCCATTGTCATGTCCATTTATAGTTTTCTGGTCAAGAAGGATATTTGGAAAGTTAAAACAGAGCTCATCCTCATTACACTCAATTGGTTAATCTTTTCAATTCTGTACGGAGTTTTTTCAATCATTGAAGTGTTGAGCATTCTCGTTGATTATTTCTTTCCAACAGTTGCTTTTATTTTACTGGCATGTGTCATTGACACGTTTGTTTCATGCACCATTCCAGTATTTTTCTATCAACGTTCCAAGAACTCTAAAGTAGCCAACACTCGACAAGTTTCCACCTCCAACATGCTTTCTAAAATACTATTTGATAAGAAATGGAATGAGGAATTCTTAATCTTTTCAGAGAAGAGTTATTGTCCAGAAAATTTAATGTGTTGGAATTCTATTGAGATTTTTAGAGAATCTTCTGAGAAATTGAGAAGGAAACATATAATTAGTATTCTGGAAACTTATTTATTGGAAGGATCTCCTTTGGAACTCAATGTTCAACGTCAAATATTTAATAATTTTGAAAATATCACGTCAATTGTCAGATCAATCAAAGCTCAAGAAGCAGAATTGAAACGCTTAGCAGAGGAGAATAATAAGGTTGTGGGAACAGCTGTGGTAGCTCTGCAACGTAGAAAGTCAATGAAAATCATTCAAATTCCAACAAATTTATTCGATTCCATTCAGAAACATTGTGAAATTAATATGGCTGATTGTTTTGATAGATTTTATGTGCAACATTGGCAGAAATTATGCATGGAATTGGATGTAGAGGAGTGAGGAGGAGAGGACTAGAGTTTGTTTTTATGAATTACCCCATTAAGATGACTTGTGGCCATAGCTGTCACTTGTCCATATTTGTAATTTATTAATATGCACTTTGCGAAGACGAACGAAGAATAAGGTGGAAGATCTGATGCGCCAAGTCCGTCAAAATATTGAAAAAAATGCCCAACTGCCATTCACTTGGCAGCTGCCACACGTCACTTGACATTCAAAAACCAAAAACAAGATTTTTCATCTCTCTATCTCTTCTCATCATGATGACGATGAATTTTCCAACAAACGCATCAATTTTGAATACAACCATCATCAACACTGAATTACGAAATGATTCGTCAGTTTGTCATCCAATTTTATTAGAAATGGGAGCCGAAAGTCAGTACGGATTATGTGATGACCAAACACCTTCAAAAGCACTTGCTGGAATCTTTCTCGGATTGCACACAATTTTGGAAATAGTTTCGTTTATTGGACTTTCGTATAAATTATGGAAAGTAAAAAGGTCAACCAGCAATGAAGCCAATTTTCTGACCATTACCAGAAATCCACTTCTCATGATTTTGGGCTCATTGGTCGGATATATCTATAGCATTATCATGATGGTTAGAATTTTAATTGGACGAAAGATTTTTCCATGTTTCTTATTCATGTTTTGTTTTTATATGGCAGTTCCAGGATTGGCAAGTACGATCATTGTCAGATGTTTGAGAACTATTACATTATCGAGGATGAATGAATTGAAAATCAAGATTGGTAATCGAGAAATGAAAGATTTGAAAAATGTCGAGTTGAGTGTGATGAGTTCTGTACAGATTGATGCAGTTTCGTCTAGTACGGAAACTTCTGAGAGTAATGTTTCACAAACTAATGTTTCATTTTCGGTTGAAAGTAATGCTACTGGATCACATTCTGGAACTTTGGAAAGTGGAAATCAAATGGTCAACCAGCAAGTTACTTTGGAAGATTCTGTCAGTGTGAATCAACCAGGAATTACCAAATGGGAGAATTTTGAAAAGAAGGTCTTGATGAAGGTTTACAAATTCCTGATCAGTACCAAATTTGTAGTATTGTGGTATTCAATGATTGCCATCGTTCACATTGGAATTTATATCATTATTGGCGCAGTTGACTATGTGAATTATGATAAGAATATTGCACTTTCGTATGCTGAAAAAAAGTCCTCGTCCTTTGTTTACGATACCAGAATATTCACAACCAATGGATGTGGTATCAGTTTCAATAGTGTTCTCATTATTATTGCCTATTTGGTGTTTTATGGAAGTTTTGCAATTGTGATTATTGGATATAGTTTTTTAATTAAGAGAGATATTTGGAGAGTCAAGATTGAGTTGTATATTATTGTGATTTGTTGGATTTTATTGATTATTCTGTATGCTGTCTTTTCAGTTATTGACATTTTGAGTACCTTGTAAGTAATATAGTAGTAGTAGTAGAATGATTAACATTTGACAGGGTTGATTATTATTTTCCAACCTTTTTGTTTATTTTGATTGGCTGTATGATTGATACATTCATGAGCGTGACAGTTCCTGTCTTTTTCTATCAAAAGGCAACAATAGATAATAGATATTCTCAATCTTCTAGAACTAACATACTTGTCAAGTGTCTATTCAATAAGAAGTGGAATGATGAATTTTTACTCTTCTCTGAAAAGAGCTATTGTCCAGAAAATTTGATGTGTTGGAATGCCGTTGAGCAATTTAAGAGAGCTCCTGAAAAACTGAGAAGAAAACTCATTAAGGTCATTATGGAGACCTATCTTATCGAAGGTTCTCCACTCGAACTCAATATTCAACGAAATATGTTCAATAATTTTGAAGATATTTCAGCCATCACTGATTCTATTAAGAGACAAGAGAATGAAATGAAAAGACTTGTCGCAGAGAATAATATCGTGGTTGGAACGATCAAAAAGAGAAGATCTATGAAAATGATTTCAATTCAACCAAATATTTTGGATAGAGTTCAGAAACAATGTGAAGTGAACATGGTTGACTGTTTTGATAGATTTTATATTCAGTATTGGCAAGATATGTGTAAAGATTTGGAATCTGATGAGAATTAATGTTGTGATGAAATATGAAGAGGAAAATAGGATTTAAAATTTGGTGAAAATACGTTCGAAGTGATTGACAAGCTAACGAGCTCCAAATATTTATTTGAAATATAAGGTAATTGAATTACATCATTGGCTTGTGGTCTTTCTGTGGAATTCTTATTCAAAATGAGAGAACAATTTAATTAATTCTTTCGAATAGAGGTTAGGTTCTTCCATTCTTTCAGTAAGCCATTGTTGAACGTGTTCTGGATCTTTGGTAAGATATTGTTCACTAGTAGAGACAAAAATAAATAAAAATATTTTTATACCTTTTACATATTTGTTTCATGATCATCTAGCCATTGATAATTGAGTTCCTTTTCCTGTTCCATAATTTGAATCATTTCGGTACTGCTGATTCTTCCATTCTCTCCAGCAGAAGATCTTCCACTTCTTCTGTACATTTCCAAATCAATTAAATAGCATTGCAATACTGTATCAATAACAGTTTGGAAAATTGTAATAAACAATGAGCTGACAAGTACACTCATAGCAAAAACAATAACCAGCAACATAAAGCTATGATTCACATCAAGCCATTCCTTTCCTGAAAAGACAATTTCAAACAAGCCATAATTACCTTGTTCATTGTAGGCATTGGTTATCTTTCCAACAACACTTGTGAATTCCTCAAGTGATTTATCTTGGGCATGAATGATAATATAAGCCACAGCAACACTAATAATGGCGACTAACATTTTCATACAAAACATGATCCAATCGGTAATCCATTCCAGAACTGCAATAAATGTAATATTCTTACGCATCAGCTTGGTAGAACTGAGTGAGGAGTGGAAGAATGTTGTACCAAAAATGGCACAGTGAATCAAACTGTTTCTAGCAAAGAATTCCATGAATTTTTCAATGTACTTGAGAATAACAAATAGAATTCTATGGATAAATCTTGTTAAGAAATTATTTCTAAAATTGTTAATAAATCTAACAATAAAGAATTGACTCTCAACTGCTTGTTCAACAGTGCTCTTTTCACTTTGATATCCCATCAAGGAAAGGGATGTCTTGATAACCAGTATCAAATATTTCACAAGTCCAACAAATAAACTAGCAAGTGCAATACTTCCTGCATTGTAGTACATGACAAATAATGAAGCTTGAAGAACTGGAAGCTTTAGACACATGAGCGTCTTTTCATAGCTGTCAAATATTGCAGAGCTTGATTCACCTCTTCTTGCTGCTGTTATAGTTCCAGAAACGTTTCCAAACTTGAAATAGAAGGTAGAGGTAACACGAGCAACAACAATAGTAACAAAACTCAACAAGAATTGAGTAATCCAGAAGAAACCAAGCAAGTAGTATGCAAACCATCCTTTCAAGAGATGGGACTGCAAAGTTAAAATAAAGCTTGTTGGATTGGAGAGTGATTGCATCTTTTCAGTAAGGGTATTACCTGTGGCAATATTACTTGTAACTTTTCCAGCCAAAGATGAAGCATCTGTAATTCCAGCGGCTGTCAGTTCATTGGTGAGCAAGAGGGCAACAACACAGAACCACCAAACACAGAAAATAATGCCTCCAATAAAGATTGCAATAGGCAGTACTGTAAACATTTGAGGCACTGTCGTAATAATCATGGCACTCTCCTTAATGATAGAAACTGATCTGGATAATGTCTTTTTCCAATAATTCCAGAAAATAAATGTGAACAACAAATTTGTAAAGAGTAAGAATAAACCACTGCCCAAGTAGAGAGAATTTTCCCAAGTTAAATCAGCAATAGTGGAAGAGAATTTCTGGGACCATCTTGATGAGCCAGATACATTGAAATGTAGATCAGATCCTCCTTCAACAAGTAACATGATGGACAAGGAGAACCATGCAAGAATGAGTAGGGCAACGGTACCATAAATCAAAGGCTTGGCCAATACCCTCAACAAGACAACTGTAATAAATGATACAGCAGCAGTAATTGTAACTGAGATGAGAATAATTTTCCAACTATTATACAACATGGTAACACTCTTAATGATAAACTTTTCCAAGAAGGAAGGCATCAAACCAGATAATTCTTGAATATTAATTTCCTTTCCAATATTTGAAATGGTTGGTAAATTATCAATATAAGGACCAATAGTTGCACTGAAATATGAAGCAGGTGATATAGTAGTAATATGTCGTATCAAATTGGAGAGGGCTGACTTTTGTTGTTCAAACATTTCTTCAGTCATTTCGAAACCTGAAATTGTTTGAAGACTGGACTTGGTATTCAAATTGTTTTGCAATTTAGCCAAATTAGCTGCTTGTTCAAAGAATGCAAATGAAGACGGTGTAGGAATGCAACGTCCCATCACTGAAAAGTAGGTTTGATCTTGAGGAACTTCGAAATAGACAGGTTCTGCTTTCTTTTCCTTGGAGAGGAAGAAACGTTTAGCAGCACACAAGTTCTTCTTTTTGATAATGACTTTGGTGACATTTTCTGTAATGGTTTCATTTCCTACAATCTTTTTAACTTGTTCGGTAATTTCAGTCTTATCGAACCAGGTTTTTCTCAAGGAGAGAGGGCATTCATCCGATACAAATGACAAACTTTCTGTTGATTGAGATGAGAATTCATCACGAACATCAAGGTCCTTATTGTTCAAATTCTTTGAATTATCAATAGTCTTGACAGCACTTGGGCAACTCTCCACACAAATACCTCCATGTTTAATCCAAGTTTCAAATGGTACTGTTGATTTGGCAAGGTCATACTTTTCCTTTCCAAAGAATGCATCCTTTTCATTCATAATCCACAAATATTTACGTGATGAAAGATCTTCCTTCCAATAGTTTTTATCAACCATAGAATCAGCAAATTGAAGTGCTCTATTTTGAATAGATAAACTATCGAGAGATCCATCATCTTTAGAATAATCAACACCACAAGCTCTTCCCAAATAATCAATCGGATAGAAGAAACGTGTCATTTCCCTCTTTGATGGAATAAAGTAATTAAAGAATGAAATATTGTCGTCTAATGATGATGGATTGTTGTTGTTACTATTTACAGAGGAAGTAAGAAGGTCGGCAACACTGGCTTTTAAAAGATTCATCTCTGCCCCTTGATTATGTTCCTTCAATTGTGCTGAAATGTACTCTCTTCTCTTTACTATAGCCTCCAAAGCAATAGCAATCATACCAATACAGAAGAGGATAAACACAATAAGGAAGAGAATATCTCTACATGGACGATTTTGATGGAATTCATAAGTGTACTTTTTAACGAGGAGACTATTACTCTTTCTATTGTTATTACCAAGAAGTGATTCTTCATCAGAGTCTGAATCAAAGTCTAGTGATGGTTTAGGAATGGTAGCAGAAGGTCTTCCGCCATTGTTATTATTATGAGATGATGTGTTATTGTTATTATTTGCAGAGTTTGTAGTTTTGTTAGTTGTATGATTGTTATTAGTTGAAGTTTGTTGTTGTTGGTTTGTTTGATTAATCTTTGTATTGACCAATTCAACTTCCCTCGATAGATATTCTAACAACTCTTCTGGAGAAGGAGTTGGATATAAATTGTTATTATTATTGCCTTGTTGACTCATATTATATAATTATTATTATTTACAAAGTAATATGTACAGATTCATAAATTTACAAATTGTAGCTTCTTGTTGAAATCTTCTCAGAGTACAAGTCTTTGCTTATTATTATTTAGCTTGTTGAAGAAGAGGTCAAACCAGCTTGGTCCACGTTTGTTGTACAATTTTGATGAAGATAATCGGAACGCTGGAGAGATGATGAACAATGAAGAAGGCAAATTTTATTAAAAATAAAAAAAATAACGTGATGATGTTGTTCTATTAATAAAACATTCTATTTTTTGCTTTGGTATGAAGTTTGATGATGAAAATTTAAAAAGATTACATTAGTGTTTTTGTTTCCGGAATAATAATATTTATTTGAATCTTATTGTGAGTCTATTTAATGATTAATATTGAATTTTTGTAGACAAAAGATTAAGAATGGCATATTTGTGATATTCTTAGTTAAATATTGCTTTGTTAGGTATCTGGTCGAGTATTCTCTTTTCTTTGGAATATTGGGACCAGTTGGAGGTATCATATTTTCCTGATGGATTAACTTTTTTCAATCCAAAATGAAATTTTGATTTGTACAATTTACTTTTTTATAATTATTCTAGCTCAAATTAGTAATTTGGTTGATGACACATTAATGGTAAATAGATTAATTAATCACTGTTAGTTTCAAGTCAGCAAAGTAATGACATGTTGTGGCACAAATTATTTTCAAATTTTCATTGAAATATACTAGACACTTGCTTGCAATTTTCCTATTGTAAATCACATAATACGAACTGCCACAATCCACACTCATTTCATAACTTTGTGGACTAGCTCTTCCAAATGAGTAGTACCAACACTCTTGTGGTTCACTGTTAAACTTGTACTTTCTTCCAAAATTGGAACCTCCAATACCAAGAAATCCAAATTCATTGACAAAAGTTGTTGAACTTCCACCACACAAAATACTTTTCGGTTTAAATACATGATTACTTGATAGGTTTCCTTCATATACAATTGGAGAAACTGAATCATTCAATGGTTGTAAGGGAAATGATGGAAAATTCAATTTGGTCAAAAATTTCTCTATAAAATTATAATCGAATCCACATTGAGAATATAAATTAAAACCACACGTATAGACTTGACCATTCTCTAATAGGATACACGTATGAAAAATTCCACATTTCATTTGCTTAATTCGTTCGCCCTTAAATGGCGTATCCATTTCAGAGAAACGGTCCTTTGATATTTGACCATTTTGAACACTGAATGTATCATCACCATGAGTGAGAATATGATGAGAGCCATCCTCTTTCTCATACACAACAAATGTGGAATATCCACTCAGTGCAGATGTTACATATTTCTTATCTGTGAAATCCAATCTCAAGTCAACTTGCTCAATTATACCATTCGAGGTTGTTCTGAAATAATAAATCATGGAATCATTTCCGTACACAATCATGTGAGAAGATGAAGGTCCACATACAATTTCCCTAATTTCAATTCCATCATCCATAAATTTCTTACAACTATTCGAATATCCAATTGAAGTTTCGAATGTCAAAATTAAATTATTCTTCATTTGTAAAACAATAAATTCGAGATTGGAATAAACATTTTCCACTTGATAGCAATTTCCTAACTCCATCATTTCCATAGCAAGTTTATAATTCAATAAATAGAAATCTTGATTATTGACACATTGATTGAAATATTCGGAACAACAGATTGAGCTTGAAAACTTGACAAAAAGATCTTCTTCCATCAAGGTAGTATGATGTTTCGGCCACAATCTCACAACAAAGCAAGTTCCTCCACAAATAACACTCCGAATATCTTTCGAATAATTATTAGAAACCGGTCCGAGATGACAAGGTTCAAAATCATGAGCATCAGGATTTCTAATTCCCAATGTCAGTAGTGGTATTGTATTTTGCATGATCGCAGAAGTGATATTTTTTATATTTAAATATTTTGAAAATGGCCAAAATTATTCTTGTGAAATTGAGAGAAGGAAATGTTGTGCTAATACCAAATCAATTTTGCTTTCATTGCTAGATGTATCAAGGTTATGTTTTTCTTCATCTGAAGATTGGTCAGACGAATTATTGATATATTGGAATATTCCTGTAGAACTATCAGACTGTTTATTGAATGAAAATGAAAGCAAGAATCAATGAAAACAATACAATGAAATAGAATTTGGAGGAAGATGCTTGGTTGACTGATTGTTGAGCTAAAGTTGGTGAAATGGCAAAATCAGTCAAGTGAACAGTTCTACATTTGACTCTGGTATTACTAATCTTGATAGATTCCAATCCAATTGATGAGAATTGTGATGATTGAGTATTGTAGAATTGACACAAACCCATCATTGTAGAATTCATTAAAGAAATGTCAACTTCAAACTCAATTGGGGAAGTGAGGTCTGAAATTTCGAGTTCAGTACCATTAGAAAGAATGTTAATTGAAATAATGGAAGAAACCAAATCAGTCTTGATGTGAGAGTAAATATTTTGTGAAATGATTGATAAGGAAATTGAAACAGAAGCACTGGAATCTAATTGATATTTGGAAGAAAGCAACTTTTTCAAAGAATCCTTTGGTAAGCTCAAGGAAGAAAGTCCAATTTGAGAAGGTGAGAAATTAAAGTTGTCAATTGTGCTCTTTACAACAGCTGTCTTGACAAGATTTGAAACTGAGACGCTCGATTGTCCATCAACCAATGACATGGCTGCTCCAACTTGACTAGCATCAATGACCTTCTTTAATTGAGAAGCAAAATTAGAATTTGATGTGGAAACAGTTGAAACCAATTGAGAAACTGTCTTGACAATGGAAGTTCTATCAGTAGATTGTAAGTTTTGCTTCAAAGATGTAGAAATACTCGACAATAAATTCAAAGTCTTTTGAGCTGTGTCTGATGTAATTTCTGATGGTTGATTGGTTAATCTTTCCAAAAGTCCAATCTTTGCGGTGTCAGAATCAGTTGAAGCAATAATTTGAGTCAAAATGTTACTTCTGATTGATGTCTTTTCAGTAGTTGTAAGCTTGGAATTGAGTAATGAATTGGCAATTTCCAAAGAACTCAATGAAGTGCTGCTAATCAAAGAGTTGACAAGTGAGCTAACTTCTTGAGCTGACATGGTAGTAGTTGGATCTTGAATGGTCAAAACTTTAGTTTTTTCAACTGTTGTAAAAGCAGCATCTCTGACTGCAAAGAAAATTGTCACTTGTCCAGAGCTGAAAGTAGGAAGAGTAAATGTTGGGGATGTTGAGCTAGCACTCAATTCAGCAACATAAACTTTGCTATTTTCTTGAGTATAATAACCAAATGAATAGAGCATGGTAAATGATTCTGGATCCGTGGCAACCAAACTAGCTCTTAAACTTGTCTTGACAGCAAGTGCAGAACTAATTTCCAATCCACTAGTAGCATTGACAACCTTGAATGATGAAATAGTTGGTGATCTGTTAATGGTAATCTTTAAATCTTTTGAAACGGATACAGATCCAGTAGCAGAAACACGAGTAGCATTCAATCTGAAAGTATAAGTTGCTCCTTCTGTTAAACTATTTGCCTTAATGGCTAAATCTTTCTTGTCAGTTCCAGCAACTGAAATAGTTTCCAAATTGACTGCAGTTCCAGAAACTTGAGTCCACTTGTAGCTCAATGAAGAATACGCACTCAATGATGAAATTGTAGATTTGAAAACAATGTCCATCGATCCAGGAGTATAAACAGTTTGTCCAGAGGTGAAAGTTGGTGAACTGATAACAGCATCGAATGACAAATCACAACTTCCATAAACATAATTGGCTGGACAGGTACAAATATTTGGACCAGTACATTGTCCAAATCCACAACCACCCTTAGAGGAACAATCAAATACGTTACAATCACTTCCAGTATATCCTGACTTGCAAGTACAAACATTAGGTGAAGTACATGTACCATTTCCATTACAATTATTGAGAGTGGTACAAGTTGGAGTGTTACAACTAGCTCCTGTATATCCAGATTGACAAGTACAGACATTAGGACCAGTACATTGACCACGATTCATGCAATTCGAAACCAAATTACAACTATATTGATTACAGGTACTTCCCTTATAACCAGCTTTACATAAACAAGTATTAATGGCAAGACAATCACCATTTCCATTACAATTATTCACTCCAGCACATGATGGAGTTTCTCCAGGACGAACAGCTCTCAAGTAATTGCTAGTACATGCAGAGTTTTCACCCTGAGTGAGAAGATAGCCAACCGATGGATAATAATACTTGTATCCATTTGAATCTACTGCCTTAATATAATATTTTCTACAAGCAGTTCCAGAAGAAAGTCTAGTAGTATTATATTCGAAAGTTCCTGCATTCAAAGACGAATCAGTATACATACTCGATGTTGGAATACTCATTGGATATTCCACATCATTAATAAAAATGGAAACATTCAATGGAGCTACTCCCTTTCCCAAATCTGCCTTATGATAATAATTAGCAAGGAATGTAACTGTATCTGTGGCAAACGTAATATGTGTAGCAGCAACGATTGGATTTGAAATACCATGTGAACCTGAGGCAAAATTCTGTGTCCAATAATCACTGAAACCTGTGGCTGCAACCTTTGGATAATGTCCAACTCCAAGAAGGGTATATGAGCTTCCAAGAATGTTGGCTCTGTGTCCATCAGAATTAATCCAAGCCATGGTTACAGAAAGAGGACTTGTCTGTCCAGCTGCAATATTTTCAGCCATTGCTGCTGGTTTAGTGTAAAAAGTAGCAACTCTGGTGAAGGTTAGAGTTCCATCACATGAATTATGTTGAAAACAAGGTACAGTTGCCATGTCTTTCGAATGGAATCGTCCAGATTCTACCAAATTGAAATGTTCGAAAAGTGGAGGCAAACCAGTGGTTTCCAATGACTTTTCTGCTTGGAATAAATTCAAGAATCTGGTCTTGAATCCTGAAGGAGACATTCTAGCCCAATTTGTTAAAACATGGACCGTCTTTTCGACATATCTCGAATAAGTGTAAACTAAATCAGAAAGTGCATTCACACCAACTTGATCACCAATTCCATAAAATTCCCAATTACCATTATCTGTGCTGCCATTGTTGGTTGAAGCACCACCATCATTAGCAAAAGTGGCCATGACAGCACGTTTGTTTTTGGCAAATTTCAAATTGCTGTCAAATGCCATCGAAGGAGGATTTTGTGAAATGACAGATAGAGGTTCATGTTCTGCCAACACCAGAAAGAGGGAGGATAATACCAACACTACCAAGAGTGCATAATGCAACCTGTTACTCAACAACATGTTTGCCCTTCAGATGTCGTTATTTTTTTTGAATGATTTTAAAGCTGTCACCAATATCGCAGGGTTGTTGGCCAAAAACAAGTGAAAAGGATGATTTTGCGGGGTCAACACTCACCTTTCATAGAGTTTACAATTGTTGATCCATGACAAATCATTAAACTCTATAAATGGAAAGTGAAAAAATTACAAAACGATTTCAAAACGTTAAATATTCAATTCTTAAGTAAGTGGCAATTTAATTTGCATTTTATTTAATAACCTTATTAAACTTTCTCTAATATTTACTCTCCCTACAATAAAATCCCAATTTTTGACAGAACGATCAATCACATCAAATAATTCTTCTAATTCATCTTTTCTAATTAAACTCTCCAATTTGTAGGCATAAATTGGTCGAAATCAATGAGAACATTGTTGAGTGAAACCTTCCCAGGAATTCCCACTTTCCCAATGTCTGTTACAATCGGTGCAGTGATAATAGCCGTATTTTCTTGTTGGATTTGAGTTATTGTAAGTTTTCTTGAATTTGTGAGTCATTGTGCTTTTTAATTTGTTTTTGAAAATTGTTTTTTTTATAGAAAATTTCACAATTCCTAACCTTAATTAGGTTCATGCTTTTTTATGAAAACTGATCAATTCAAGTCCATTGTAAACAGCAATACAATTTTTTTGTAATCTTGAACAACCCCTCTCAAATCCTCAACAAGCATTCACAACTCCTCTTCACCGCACTCCTCAGAATTGGCGGCAATTAACAAGCAATAAAAAGCAAATTCCTTCGAAAAATTAACCGCCCAACACTTTGAAAAAAAATGCAAACCATCTTGATGGTGTTATTGGCTGTGGTGGTATTGATTGCTACCTTTGTGGTGAGGCGATTGTTTTCCCTCCATAAAATCCACTCGAAAATTAAGCACATTCCGGGGGTGATGCAAGTATTCGAACTTTCTCCGATAAGAATTCCCTTCTTGTCCACTCATCTCTATCTAACAAGTGATGAGGATTTGGATAAGGCTTGTTTGTTGTATGGAGATGCAGAAACTCAAACTTTGAGTATTGCTACTTCTACTACACCACTCGTTTTTATTAGTGATCCGAAAATGTTGAAGGAATATTTCATTACTAAGGGTCATTTGTTTGAGAAACCAGGATATGAGGTGGTGAATTTCTTTGGAGAGGATAATATTTTGACAGCTACTAATACTGAAAAATGGAAGAAACATTACAAGATTTGTTCGGCAGCTTTCACACCAAAGAATTTAATGTATGTGTGTAAGGTTGCTGACAAGTCTTGTGATTTATTGTTTGAAATTTGGAATGAGAGATTGAAAGAGAATGGATCTATGATTTTGGATGTAAATGAATATTCGAATCTTACATTGGGTAAGTAATTTCGTAGCTCAATGAGTTACTGATCTGAGTCGATCTGTTATATCATAACACAACCTTGGTTGAATAGACGTTTTGGGAAAAGCTGCTTTTAACATTGATTTTGGTTTTTATTCCAATAATGAAGAGGGTAGATACTTTAGACAAAGTATGGAGAAACTAATTTCACCGCAAGCTGTTCTTTCTTTTGCTTTCTTTGGGAATATTCCTTTCTTATTCAAGTTAGCAAACAGAGTGATGGGTGTTCAAGCAGCCACTGATCATTGCAGCGATTATTTAGACAAGATAATTGAGCAGAGAAAGAAGCTATTGTCTACTGGTGAAATTTTGGATACTGATGAAGGAAGTGATTTACTGACACTACTTGTTGGAGCTAATGTAAAGGAAGAAACCATTACAAATAATCAATTGAAGAGTAATACACTGTTGCTATCAACGGCTGGACACGAAACAACTGCTAAAACATTGTCTTGGTAAGTTTTAAAGATGCTATTGAAATTTCATTAACCAAATTAGGGTTTCTTATCGTTTATCTAAACATCCAGAAATTCAAAGTAAATTATGGAAAGAAGTTGATGAAGTATTGCAAGGTAGAAATCCAACCTATGCCGATCTTCCATCTTTGCCATATGTCAATGCGATTATCACTGAATCTTTAAGATTGAATCCACCTGTATATCACTTGGGAAGAATTGCCACTAAAAATCTCACCCTTGGAAAGTATGATATTCCAAAAGGAACTATGGTTCAAGCTTTCATGTCACGAGTTCAACAGAGAGAAGATATTTGGGAAAATGCCAAAGAATTCATACCAGAAAGATTCCTCGATCCAAAAGTGAAAGACAGTTATCAGCACAACTTTACGTATGCTGCATTTAGTTTGGGAAATAGACAATGTTTAGGAAAGCATTTTGCCATTTTGGAGGCTGCCACTATTTTGTGTAAATTAGCTCAAAAGTATGAATTCAAATTGTTGAATGATGAGAGTGTTGATCCAGTGGGTGTTTTCAAATTGCCAGTTGCCAAACCAACATCAAACATGAAGGTTCAAGTCTCTTTGAGAAAGTAAATAATTAAATATTATTAAACATTATTCATTGAAAGTTTTTGGACAATTTCATCTACAGATATTCTCTCTTTAAAACTTGAAAAAGAGTTATATTCCCTCATCATAATATTTCGTCTTACAATTTTATTATAATATATGTACACATACTCAAGCAGCACTGACTATTTCAGGAGTAACTCTTCTTGTGATTCTAACCTTTAAATTAGGGGAAGGTTTATGGACAGGACTTTGGATTGCAACAATTGGATCCTTCTCCAAATCATTCAACAATTCAAATTCGAATCTCTGAATCATTTTGGTCAATATCATGCAAGATTCCAATAGAGAAAACTTCTTTCCCAAACAAGCACGATTTCCCATACTGAATGGAACAAATGTAAAGTTGTGGAATGACGATTCTCTGAATTGTGGATCCACAAATCGATCAGCAATGAATTCGGTTGGTTTCTCCCAAACATCAGGTCGTTTCATCAAGTATCCAAATAGGGTAGCTACATGAGTTCCCTTAGGAATTGAAAAATTACCCAATGTCGTATTCTTGACTGCAACACGAGATAGAATTTGAACTGCTGGATGAAGTCTGAAAGATTCCATAAGGACAGAGTTGACCAAATGAAGATTTGGAAAATCATCAATTGTTGGATCTCTTCTTCCAATCGTTTTGGAAATTTCATTATAGAGCTCTTGTTGAATTGTTGGATTTTTGGAAATTTCAAAGGTTGTCCATTGTAAAAGTGTGGAAGTCGTATCATGACCTGCAAAACTCATTATTACACTGTTACTCTTCAGCTCATCATCAGTAATTAGCTTTTCTGTCATGTTTGCCTTCACCAATAATGTCAAAATGTCATTCATGTCATTAATCAATGGTTTGTCTTCCAACAATTTTTTTCTACTTTGAATCATTTCATCCAAAGATTTGCTACAGGTTTCCAAATGTCCATGAATGCCAACTATCTTTGACATGATTGTTTGTAATTTTCCATTTCCAAATAGACGACGAATTGCCAAAGCTTTCATTGAGAATGTTTGTTGTAAACTTGTCTTGAAAGCTTTTCCTTCTTGATTGGAGGAGAATATTCCAAAATCGAGATTGAAACCTGCCTTACCAAGTACATCCAAAGTAATATCTGAAAAGTCATCATTCGAAAGCATGACACCACTTTCGTCCTTGCTCCATCTTTCGAATAATAATTCTGCAGATTGACAAGCAACTTGACAAACATAGATTAAATTCTGAGGTGAGAATGCTGGACTGCAAACTTTAAAGTGTCTTTTCCATCTTTCGTTATTCACAGCACTCACAATATTTTCACCAAACATGGTAATAAATTTAAAATCAGGTTTTTCATAGCAATTTGCTTTTAGAATGAAGAATTCCTTGAATAGTTTCGGATCACTGATTAAAACTATTGGAGCATCCTTTGTAACGATTCGAGCAGTTTTAGTTTCATCATTCGAATAAGAATCGACTACATTTTCAATTTCCTTGACTGAACCAAAGTAATAGTAGGGAGAAAGAAGAGGAATTCTGAATGGAGAAAGTTCCAATAATTGGAAAACTCCTGGAATGTTCGATACCTTGCTGTATTGCTTGTACAATCTGAAAGCAAAATACGAAACCAAACTAATGACTGTTAGCAACAAGATTAAACCAAATGATTGCCAACTGTTTAAACTATAAAGGTATGTTAGCATTTTTTATATTAATTCTATTCTAATCTTTCATGCTAATCAAAATCTTTTAAGAAAAATGTCGGCGGACAATTTTCAAAGTCCTCTTTGATTGAATTTCAGTTGAGGACTAAGAATCGTAATGTAGATAGTAAATTTCTAAATAAAGTACATATTATTGTTGGAAATGAGATAACCAGTGTATATTCAATCTAAATCCTAGGTCTTTTGTTGAAGTTTCGAATAGAAATCAATTACAGATCTGGACGAATCAAGTTGATTCAAATGAGAAAAGTACCAAGTTTACAATTCTCATAATTGAACGTTTAATATTCCAAAAGACCTTTTCCATTCCCAAATGAGTAAACTTCCCCTTTCGTCTATTTTACAATATTTATGAAAATTAAATAGTGGTCGATTGAAGAAAAAACTCTCATAAAAAAACAAAACAACTCATCTCTTACAATTACCATGATTACTGTTGGTCAACCTTGCTTTTTCACCAAGTGTGTAAGTTTCGTATATCACTTTCCAGTAAAGAAATATTTTCACACAGGTCAATTAGGAGAATTACAACAAATCATCATCTACAGTTTCAAGATTACCTACCAATATGTGTGTTTCGTCTACAGTAAGAAGATTTAACCTTCAATCTTTCTAATTTTCCTGTAAATCATCACCTCAGGAAACACTCAAGTGCCAGATGTTTTAAACGAGAAATATTTCGAATAGGAAACAATCTCCATGCGCTATCTTTCAATTATCTGGCTAGACTATTGCATGCCTGTACCTACACGTTGAATTTGCATACTTTCCTTTACAATCGAATAGTTTTTTACTTTCCTCTAGTTTCGAACATGATAAAACTTCCTTAATCATTCTCTTTCCAATAACTATGTCTATCCAATATCAGTAATATGCATTAATAGAAAGCATGTTAATGTAGAAACCATTCGAATATGTGAAAATTGTCTCCTCGCTCACTACCTTACTAAGAAAGATGAACAATTTCGAATAGAATCAATTTATCGAACAGGCAAAATAAACGAAAATCATGAAGCGCATTGTGAAGAGACAATAAAGTTTCGTTCAAATTAATTTTTTCAACTTACTTTTATAGTATTAAACAACGTCCAAAAATAGTTACCCCACAAATTTGGGAGGAACCAAAATTTGGAAAAAAAATTTGGTGAGCTTTAAAAAGTGGTGGACAATCCCAGCAAAAACTATTCGATTGTACTTTAAAAAAACAAACAAATGCCTTCTAACAACAATTTCTCTCTAATTTCACTTCTTTCCTTTACAATTTTACTTTCTCTCGCCAATTTCACCCTTTCGAATAACAATAACTTAAAGATTGCTTCCTTTAATACTGCTCTAGTACCTGGCACACCAGTCAATGTCAAGAAAATCATAGAAACCATACCAAAAGACCTCGATGTAGTCTTTCTCCAAGAAGTTTGGCTCCAATCTCATTCCCACCTAATTGCTGAAGAGCTGAAATCCTCATATCCATACTCCTTCCATGGACACAAGGAAGTTTTGAATGAAGCATCTTGTACGGATGATTCATTCCATAGATTCGCTCTTCCTTTCCTTCATTGTGTCCGTGAAAATAATTTGACACTTTCGTGGACAACTTTGGGACCATGTGCTGAATTTTTGAGTCGAGCTGCCTATGGAAATTTTAAATGTATATCCTGTGTCCTGACATCTATCGTTGAGAATAAGAATATGGCCAATTGTTACACTCCTGGACACACAGGTCAGGAATTTCTCTATGACGGCTCCAATGGATTGATGGTTCTGAGTAAGACACCAATCTCACGTGCCAATTACACTTCCTATCCTTCATTTTTATTGAGTAGAGGATTATTAGAGATGTGTATCAATGGTTTATATATTATGGAATCACACTTTCCTTTTAATTTTGGGATTGACTTGCCAGTAATGTATCAACCAGAGTTTTCTAGGATGGTTATCATGAAGAGACCTAATATCTTGGTTGGCGATTTGAATAGTGGACCAATGACGCAACCAGAAGGTTATGAGACACTTGCTGGATATGGATATCAGTCAATTGATCCAAATAAGGCAACTTTTTGTGTGAATGGATTAAATTGGGAAAGTGGCGATTGTTCTGATGATCCAGAAAGAAATACTGGAATGGATCATATCATGGTTGATAAATTTAGTAGAATTTTGGAATGGAATTTCAATAATTCCTTCAAACTCCAATTATTTGGAGACTCAACTCCAACTCCGAGTGATCATTTGGGTATCACAACTGAGCTGAATTATAATATGGCTAGAAAACATCCATATTGTGTCTAAATAAACTAAAATAACACCTAGGTTTCTTTGAAATTCATTTACTTCTGAAAGTTTGTTGTAATTCGAAACTGAAAACAGTTTCTTCCTAAATTTTGTTGTAATTCGAAACTGAAAAGATTAAATTCAAACACTGATGAACTTTGCATGATCTAAATTAAATCAAAAAAAAAAATGTCATCATTTAGTGATTTGCCTCCAGAGGTGCTCATTGAGATTTTCAACTTTCTCTCCATAAAACACCTCGGAACGATATTACAAATCGATCGGTCAACTCATAATATTGTAATGAATTCCAGAATTTTTTGGAGAAATTTATGGAATGAATATTACAATCGTCTTTTAATTCCAAATATGATGCTGGAGATTTTGGAGAAGAAATTTGATGAAAATACAAATTCACCACAACAATTTATTGACTTGATAGAAATGAAGAAGGAAATGAAAGATGGAATTCTCAAGATTTTATCAGATTTGGAATTGGATCGAAAAGAGTGTGAAAAATCGAGGGAAGAACATGAGCAAGAGTATGGATATGATGAAACCTCATTGTGGTGGATGGAAATTATTAATGGAATTGAAAGGGATATGGAGCACTATGAGAATTTATTGAAATTGTTACAAGTTGACTAAATATATATTTAATATTTTACAATGCAATTAATTTTTCCCCTGTACTCAAATATATATCATCATACTGATATTTAATTGTAACAGAGTAAGAAATTGAAATTGTTGTTTATTCAATTAAATGTAATTATTTTTGTTGTAATACGAAACTGAAACATTCATTCCAAATCTAACATTTGCATACAATATATGAATATGATCGAGTTTTACACTTCTCAACTCTTTCATTTCACTAATTGCCTTGGAACCTTCCCTTTCAATATTTTCATTTCCATGAATGTATAAAGTTTTCAAGTTGACCAAGTTACTGAGATACTTTGCACCCTGAGTTTGAATTTGATTGTGATCAATGGTGAGGAGAGTTAGATTTTGCATTTTTCCAATAAATTTGGCGCCTTCATCTCCAATTTCGTTTAGTCTAATGTTTAGGTTTGTTAATTGGTTCAATTGACTAAGTGATTTGGCTCCTTCATCATTAATTCGATTGCAACTAATATTAAGAATAGTTAATTTTTGCAGTTGACTAATTGATTTTTCGCCTTCAAAATCACCAAGTAAATTATTGGAAATGTCTAGCTCTGTTAAATTTTTCAGTTGACCAATAAATTCTGCTCCTTGATAAATGCCATTTATAGAAATATTTAACGATGTTAAATGTTCCAATTGACTAATTGATTTGGCTCCTTGAATTCCAATATTGTTATGATTTAGAGTAAGTTTTGTTACATTTTTCATCTTTCGTAAACTTTCGACTAGTTTCTTCCTTTCGAATAAAACTTGTTCAGCAAACTTGACCATTTCAAAACAATTTAAAAATTCGCTGTTATCAATCAACGTTTCCATCTCATCACTGATCACATTAAATTCAATGGAAAATTTCGAATAGTTTCGGATAACATTCATCCATTGTTTGGAGACGAGTATACAATTCAACAAGACAAATTTATAATCATCAGATAAATAGGAAAATATTTCTGTGCAAATTTCATCAGGAAATAATTTGTGGCTGTCTTGTTTTTCCATTTTTTTTAAAGTTTCTAATAACATTTTTAAACTAATTTCCTGTGACCTAGTTCATAAAAATAATATCTGATGAGAAATGAGAAAATCAAGGCACCAAATGCGAGAAAAGTAATTTGGTTGAATTTCGAAGAAATTAAGGAAAAGGGCCGACTTTTGGCGGGAGAATCATGTGCTTCGTACACCATTATCAATGTCCTTAGTTGACCATTTTTGAATAATTTCGAAGGATTAAAAGTAATATCGATTAGCGAACTATCAATAATTTAAACAATTTCTGTGCTAAATGCAAGTTTTCACACTCGGTATGCGAAACTGTGTGAAAATGCAATAATTGAGCAAAAATTGAATTAATTGGTTGAGAATTAATAGAAAAAAATAAGAACACTTGAAAGATAGAAAAAGTGATATTGAAAGTTTTTAAAAAGTGTGAAAATGAATGAGATTTTGCAGTTGACTCACGAATCGATCAAACATTTGGATGTTTTCATGTCGAATTATGTTCCTTACATGAAATCTAATATATCAACAGATTATCCAGATGATAAATTATCAGAATTGAATTTCTTTGATGGTGGAATGGTGAAATTGTGGATTTTCATGTTGGAGAATTATTCACTCACGATGGTGACAATTGTCTTGCCATTTGTCATTTTGTTTTTGAATTATTTCATTCCTAGTGGATTGATGTGGTTGGTAGAGTGGTGCGACTTTGATTTTCTGAGGAAATATAAGATTCAACCTGTAAGTAGTTAAATTTTTATTGGAAACCTTGACGAAACTATTTCAGAAAAGGAAAAATAGTGGAATGAAGATTGTTAAGGCAACATTCTATTTGTTATTCATTTACTTTTTGGTGATTCTTCCAATGTATGCAGTTGCTTTTCACTTTCTTACTCAAATTGACTACTTTAGTCTCGAAGTTTCGAATATCCCAAATTGGAAAGTTCTTCTCCTTCAATTAGCTTTCTGTTTCTTCATGGAAGACACAGCTCACTACTGGTTCCATAGGTGGCTTCACACACCATGGGCCTATCACGTCATCCACAAAATCCATCACGAATTCGAATCTCCAACCATACTTTCCACTAGTTTCGCTCATCCCTTAGAAATCTTAATACTTGGATTCGCCACCTTTCTAGGACCTCTTCTTCTCCGTCCACATTTCCTTACCCTTTTAATCTTTGTCAACCTTAGACAATTGGCAGCTTGTGAAACTCATTCGGGCTTTGATTTCCCATTTTCTCCGAATAATTTGGCGCCAAACTTAATTGGAGGTGCAGATTTTCATGATTTTCATCATCGTAGATGTAGTGGAGTATTTTCATCGAATTTCATGTGGTGGGATATTTGGTGTGGAACTTGTGGTGGATTCTTTGAGTGGAAACTCAAACAACAAAAGAAGAAACTAGCCGAATCGAATAAAATTCATCAAGAATAACCTTGTAAGCATCAGTGTTCAATACTAAACACTTGACAAATATGGAACTTTATAGTTCAATCCGGAGTTGTACTATTTCGGAGTTCACTTCCGTTAGCCACAAATTAAAAAAAATGTCATCACCACAACATGCAACCCTGCTTCTCGCCTTTTT
>NW_003163263.1:221134-254015 GCF_000004985.1 Naegleria gruberi
TATTGATGGTATCAATTCTTTCACAATTACTGGCTCTACATTTGCAAACAATTCCAAATTACACATGACAACTGTTTTCAGCTCTACCTTGAGAGGTTTGACTTTTGAGGGAAATGAAAATGTTCTTTCTGCGAAAGGAATTGGTTCTTTTACATTGGAGCATTCAAATTTTACTCGCAATGGTAATCCAATTTATATTTCAGGAAATCAATTGACAAATCAATTTAGAAAAATTAGTTTTTGTTTATTTGAGGACAATTGGTCAACCAGCAATGGTCTTATAACATTGGAACAGTTTCCCACACATGTGGAATTTAACAATTTCAGAAATAATTGGGCAGTGAATGGAGGAATAATTTATGCAACTAGTTCCATAATTACTTTGGATAAAAATCAGTTTGTGGATACTTATGCAAGATTCATTGAAGGTTGTTTAGTTGATAATTGTGGAAATGGAGGAATTGCCTATATTTCTAATACTATTTTGTACATGTCCAATCTCATTATTCAAAATACTCAAGCAATTAGAGGAGGAATTGTTTATTCTGAGGGAAATTCTCGAATTCAAACCCAAAATTGTGATATTTCAGATAATATTGCTTCTTTGGCTGGTAATTTATTTTACTTTGGAGATGTTATTGATTTTAATGCCCAAAATTATTCGAAATCTGACCTGAGTTCGAGGAAAACAACTCGAGCACTTTGGAGAACGGAATCTAGTCAACCTTACGATAATCAACGAATTGCCATCCAACCCGGGCAAACAATACAATTGGATTTTGAGTATTTTGACATGTTTGACAACAGATTCAATAGAACAAATTCTGCTCCAATTATTAAGGCAAGTGATTCATCCAACATTCTTGTATCCCTCGTTTCAATTGATCCACTTTCCAATACTGACTTTAAATTCTTCTTGCAAGTGTCAGAAACTTCAAAAAGCTCAAATATTTCAGTATATCTCCCATTCCATGACTTTACATTTGAGATTGATATTGATATTATTGGATGCCCTTTTGATTATGGTTTATCACCACTTTTAAATTCACACTACAACGTGTGTGTCTATAGAGGTTATATTATAATTGTATTCTCCTCTATTGGCATTGCAATCATTCTACTGGTTGCAATTTATTTATTGATCTATGTTGTTAAGAGATTACTCAAATTGAGAAAGAAGGAAATGACTGAAAAGGAAATTGCACAAAAGATTATTGATAAGAATTTTGTTTTTTCTATCAATACTGATAATGAGCACACTCCATTATTATCAAAACTGGAAGTTGCCAAGATTAGTAATATCTTAATTCCAATTGAGGATATTGAAATCATCAAAAGAATTGGAGAAGGAGCTAATGGTACTGTATACTTAGCTAAATGGCAAGGAAATCGTGTAGCTCTAAAAAGTTTAAAATTCGAAAGGGATAGCACTGACTTTGAAAATGAAGCATCTCTCCTTAATAATTTGAGACATCCTTCTATTGTGAGATTTTATGGAATTGTAGTGTCTTCTTCAGTTAAATACATGGTTACAGAGTTTGTGGAAAATGGAAGTTTGGATGCAGCCATTCATAATTCCAAAATTGGAAAGAAGAAACTTGATTTACAAACAAAATTACAAATTTTGAGAGGAATTGCAAATGGAATGAACTATCTTCATAATTTGAAAACTCCATGTCTTCACAGAGATTTGAAATGTCAAAATATTCTTCTCAATTCCAACATGGAACCAAAGGTTACAGATTTTGGATTGTCAAAATTGACTTTAAATTCAATGACATTGACTTGCAATATTGGAACAGCTCTTTACATGGTAAGTTTTCAAATTTAAGAGAGTTAAACCGAGTCAATCATTGTAAAGTCTCCTGAATTATTTGGAAGTGGTTACAAAATTTCATACAAATTGGACGTTTACAGTTTCTCCATCATCATGTACGAATTATTCTTTGAGGAAACTCCATTCTTTAGCTCATCAGCCAAGATGAGAAAATTTATCATTTCATCCACTGAACAATCACCAGAAGATGATCATGATACAATGAATTTTGGTTTTGCAATTCCAGTAAAAGTTTCGAAAGGAGAACGGCCAATGCTTCCCTGGACTAATGATGAGGAATGTGAAATGTGGATTAAGGAATTTATAGAACCCTATGAAGGAGGAGGAGGAGGAAATAATAGTAGTAGCAAAAGATCTTCATCCCTATTGAAAGTATTGCAAGTTAGCTTACAATATATTAACTTGATGAAGGAATGTTGGAGTCAGGATCCAAATCAAAGACCGAACTTTTCCCAAATTGAGACGGAATTATTCAACATGATCAATGAAATTTCCAACCAATAAATTATTCTCCTTCAACTATTTAATATATTTAATATATTTAAAATTTAATACTTAATATTTAATTATTAAAAAAAATGTTTAAACAACAAATAGTGAAAAGAACATTATCAAGCAGACTGCTTTGTACCCTCATTAAACAATCCAAATCATCATCATCTCTAGTTATTAATCCTTCCCTTTCATTCCGTAATTTTTCTCTCATCAACAATAAGAATACAACACAAACAACAACATCAACATCAAACTCTAAAAACGAACCTCCACAAACAACATCAAACAACACTAACACTACTACTGGTGAGGATAAACAAGTCTTTCTATCACTTGATCCGGAAACTAGAACTCTCACACTTGCCAATGAAAGAAATTTAAAAGTAGCCTTGAAGGAAACTCAAGAAAAGGTTTCAAAGGTTACGCAAACTTTTAGAACATTATTGCAGAATGCTTGGATTTTCAAGGCTTTTTCTATAATTTGTGTGTTGGGATTGTTGGTTTTGGAGGAGTACTTTAAATTGTCTCGTGTTGAACAGGAGTTTACTACAACAATTTCTGCTGAGGAGAGGGACCATTTTGAGAGATCTATTGAGAGAAAGAAGGAAGAGGAAGAGTTGGAGCAATTTGCATTGCATAGTGTCAATCAATATAGTATGATTTATGGACAAAGGTTTGTTGTTAATTGTAATGATATTGATTGATTGATTTACTGTTTAATTTTGATATTATGTGATTTTGATTTTGGATTTTGATAATACTGATTGATCTATCAATTAATAATAATCAAATTTGATTTGGATTGAATTTCATGAAATTAAAGTGGAAGTGGAAAGACTGAACTTTGTAGAAGATTAATTTATAGAGCCAAAAGGCAAGGAATTCCTGTCTTTTATTCATCAGCATCAGAAAGACAATACGAAGCTAGATTGAAGACCGAATTGGGTTATTTCACATTTGTTACTCAATTCTTCCACTATGTTAAAAAAGCTTTGAGTGTCGATTCATCCAGTGATATTTTGAAAGATTTGGAAAGAGTTGGCAACGAAGTTAAGAAAAAGACAGGAAAGAGACCAATTATGATTATTGATAATGCTCATCAACTTGTTGCCAATCCAGACAGTGAACAATTTTTGAGGAATTTGCAAGAATTAGCTAAGAGAATGGCTGATCAAGAAGCTCTCAATGTTATCTTTGTGGTGACACTTGATGGTGCTAAAACTGTTCAAAGAGAACTTTTAAAGAGAGAATTTTCTAGTAGAATGAGAGTTTATGGAGTTGGAGAAATGACTAAAGATGAAGCAATTAAATATTTGGATACAAAGTTTGGAGTTACTGATCCAAAGCAAATTTCCGACATTTTCCAAGTTGCTGGTTGCGTTCCAAAGTACTTGAACTGTTACAATCAACTCTCACAAATCACATCATCAATTACTGAGGCCTTTATCTCAGCAAAGGTCGATCCATTGTTCAATGGACCTTTTAGGGAAATTGCCAAAGCAATTCTAGAAAATGGTTCTGTTGATATTCATGATTTTGAAGCCAAAACACCTGCCACAGAAGTTATTGATTATCAACATGTTGTCCTTCAATCAACACCACACCCAGTTCGTACCTTGTTAGAAGATAACATTATCTTCACACGTAACGAACGAAAGGTTGTTTTCAAAAATTCAGGAATTGAAAACTATGTCAAAAACATTGTAAATGGGAACAGGAAAGAACTGTCCAATACCAGCAACAAATAACATTTTGCCTTAATGAACGAGCGAAGAACTTTCTAATTATTTTCCTATTCTCACACAAATCAGACAGATCAGTTGTGTAACATCAATCACAAAAAACCAAAAAATCAAATAGAAAAAATATCAACAATGACAGAATCTGAATTTTACAGCTTTGTTGTGCCAGATGCTCAAGGCAATGACGTTAAACTCTCCGACTACAAGGGAAAGGTAGTGATGGTTGTGAATGTTGCCAGCAGTTGTGGTAAAACACCTCAATATGCAGGATTGCAAAAGTTATATGAAAAGTACAAGGATCAAGGATTGGAAATTTTGGCATTCCCTTGCAATCAATTTGCTTTCCAAGTAAGTTGTCATCCCGATCATCAATTTAATTACTTTAATGATAATTATTATTCCGATCAATTTAATATAATAATTAATTAATAGGAAAGAGGATCTAATGAAGAAATTTGTACATTCACAAGAGACAAGTACAAGGTGACTTTCAAAATGTTTGCCAAAACAACTGTCAATGGAGGTGATACTATTCCTCTCTACCAGTACTTGAAGAAGGAAGGAGAAGGTTCTCTCTTCAATGCCATCAAGTGGAATTTTACTAAATTCTTGGTTTCTAAAAGTGGAAAGGTCTTACAAAGATATTCTCCAAATACTGAACCTGAAGATATGGAAGAAGATATCAAGAAATTACTTGCTGAATAATTTATAAATTATTTCTTTTTCAATCTTTCAATTTCACGTTTCAACTCTTCATTCTCTTTTAAGAGTTGCTGTGTTTGCATGCTAATTCTAATTTCTTCATCGATTAATTGTCTCAACTTTTGAGGATGAAGCATTTTAGGATTTTGTTCTGTATTATTTCCTCTATTTTCCAATAATTGAGATTTGATAATGCCAAAAAGCTGATTTCTCAATCGCCCTACATCACTATTAGTGTGGCCAAGGTGTCTTCTCAGTTTAGCTTCTATTATTTCACTCAACTTTTCAGGTGTGATCATTTCAATAAACTCAACCTTGGATAATTTCTCCACTGCCTTGCTCCAATCATTTCTACAATAATTTACAAAGATTGCCCAATCTTCTGATTCACGTTTGTATCTAATTTTGGTAGAGTTAGTGGTTCTCTTCTTGTCATGTTGTTCAATCATATCTTTGAGCATTTTAGTTGCAGCTTCTCCCTTCCTTTTCCATACTTGCAAATTCTCAATGGTTGTGCTTGTTGTGAATCGGTATGTTATTGTATTGTTCTTGCCAGATCGTGCTTCAGTTGTGAAATAGTTGAGGAAAATATCACAAATGCAATCTGAATTGAAAGCGATCATTTCCTTATACAGTTTAGCTTGATCAAAAACGAGTTTCTCTTTCTTTTTGGTGGAATATGATTGTCCCTCTTCAGATTTAACATCACTCTTATAATCTTCAATTTCATTGACATATCTTATTGGAAGAACAGCAACATCTTCACCAAATTCAATCATTACACAAAGACTAGGATCATCCAAAGTGTCAATCCAATAACTCAAAGCCAAATCAACCTGATAGAGGTAACCATTCAAACTGGCAGTAGCATCTCTCTTATCAAAGAAGAATTCCTTTCCAATTTCATAGAGAATTGGCTTATCTTCCACCTTTGAAAAGGAACCAACAATTTCATTGAACTTTTTCGAATAGGTTTGCCAATCACCAGTTACCTGTGCCTTGAACTCGAATTCTACTTGTTTAGCAACCTTCTTTCCAAATGTAAAGACATTCGAAATCCTTCCAATAGTATTCTCTTTCTTTTGGTTTGCCGATTTGGTCGTCATCAACTGATCATAGACAAAACTTGGAAAACTCTTTTGATCAACTGTTTCCTGTCCAGCATCATCATTAATCTTGGCCACCAAAACCATTTGCAACTCATTCTTTGTCTTGTCATAATTGTACTTGGTCAAACATTCCAATTCTACTTTAACAGTTCCGACTCGTGCAAAATTAAATTCCAAAAATCTATTTCGTGATGTCGTTTCTGTGCTGAATATTAATTTTACATCGGATGATTTGCCAGCCACATAGTAGGTGCAGGTGAAGTGAGCAGAGACATTTTTTTGTGTTTTGTTGCTGTGAATTCACGTTCTGCAAGTTGTTACTTTTTTACCTTTTTAAATCTTTGTGTGAACAAGAATTCTTGTCTGATACAAATCCAGTTTCACTTGGGTTTGTTGTGCAGTAAAATTTTACATGAGGGAACATTTCTTCTTGTTTGGATCTTTGGAATTGAGGAGGACTGGAAGGAATTTTTGTAAATTAATGAGTTTGATCTTGTTAAGGGTTTGTATGGTGAGTTCTCTGACTTGTTCTCTTTCGTATAGGTTACATTCCATTATGGTGGGATCTGTAATGCTAAATTTCAAAAGATATTCACGTAAACGTTTTGTAAAATATGTCTTGAACTTTTCGAATAGTTCTGGTCCTTTCCTCCATAGTGAATTCCAAACGAAATAATATATCTATCCATTGTAATTCTAGAAAGTTTGAACAATTTTTCAAATCCTCCAAAACCATTATTTACCAGTGAATCAAAATCTTGCTCGGCACTATAAACTACCACTGTGAAAATCATTGCATGATTAGTCTTGAGATACTGCTCAATCATTGCTGTGAAATCCTCAGAAAAAACAGCCGAAAATATACTGAAATATTGTCCATTCAATCTAGTTCTATACACATCAGGACACGAAGGATCATATCCCTCAACAAAGTATCCTCCACACAATTGAGAACAAAATCCCTCTGCGTAGACATATCCCTCATTACTTGCACTAATCAATCGTGGAATGAATCCTTCCTTCTTATCATCATCACTTGGCAAATACAATTCATCATTCAAATATTCCCTCGGAAGCAAGTTTGTATGTTTTTCATAGAATTTGATATGAAAATAGGCTCGCATCAGTTTTCTCTTTCCTACAAATTCTTTTTGAAAACTTTCCATTCTAAATAGACTAACATGACATGAATCGGCATCATCTCTTGTTGTATAACTATTATTATTATTGCTATTGTTATTTAAATTATTATTTAATTGATGATCCTGATGACGAATTAATTGTGTTTTGTATTCTCGTTCAAAGAGTTTGATCCAAAATTCATCACAATTTTCGAAAATTCCATAGATGTATTTGCAGGATAATAAAAGGCTAGCTAGATCGCCTCCATTTCCATTCTGTTTGTTGTGGTTGTGGCTATCGGAATGTTGTTGTATAGTAAAATATGTTGTTAGGAAGGATCCGATAACATCAGTAAATAATTCGCTTCCGACTTTTTCGTACCATTTTGATGAAGATGACATTTTTTCAAATGAATTTTTTTTATTAATTTTTGAAAATATTGATAACGGTAACTTTCCAAAAATGAAACTCAATATTCGCGCCACTTTGCACCAGTTTAAAAATTTCAAAAAAAAAATGACAAAACGAAAGGCCAAATCTACTCGGTCACCTTCACCTATCTTTGATATCAACGTTCTTCAAAATATGCTCAAAGCTCGGAATGACATATTCACTCTAGATGATTATGGTGATGATTTTTCCAATAGTGATGACTACAATTCCGATAGTGATGATTGGATGGATGAAGGTTTATCATATGATGGACCAACGGATCCAGTGCTCAGGCCTTGCGATTTAGTTGCTGAGAAATTATTACCTGCCGAGAAGAATATTAAGAAACGAATGAGTGATGTGTTAGAATTGTCTGGATTTGATGGAGAGTTTTGGAGTGGAGGAAAATTGCATTCAGATTATATGATGCCTTCTATTGAGATGTTGGATGAGGAGAGTGGTACATATAGGCTATTACCACTTCCGATTGTGTATGAGGAACAAGTGAATGATTTGATTAGGAGTTCAATGAATGCAGGAGAGAAGAATTTGTGGAAGTTGATTGAACCAAAAAAGTTTAGAATAACAAATCCTAAATGGGATGTGTTGATGCAAGAGTTGTTGAATAGAATTAAACCAGAATTAGGTATTCTAAAAGAGAAAAAGATTGATATATCACTATATAGAATGGTGTTATACGAGAAGGAAAGCCATTTTGATTTCCAGGCAGATATTGAGCCTAATGCGATTGGATCAATAGTAATTCAACTGCCTAGCTTGTATGCTGGAGGTGATTTTGTAATGGTTAATGGTAACACAGAGAAGAAATTTGAATTCCAAAAGGAAGCCACCTATTCACCCTATTATATGACTTGTTATTCTAATAATTTCACACAAAAATCAGATATAATTACCTCAGGACACGTTTTGTCTTTGGTTTACAGTTTGAAATATTCTGGAACTGAAAAAATTGCGCCATATACTAGTACTCAACAATTAAAGGATATGCAACAAGTGATTGAAACATGGATTAAGGCTCCTATGTACTCAAAGCTTTGTTACATCCTTGAGAATGAATACGACAATAACTCATTTACTTCTTCCTCATTGAAAGGGAATGATGCGATTGCTTTTAAACAATTTTCCAAACTTGACCATACTGTGGTACATTTGGGATTCTTGGAAAAACGTGAATTTTCTGAATTCAATAGTGATATAAGCGCAATAACTGAAATGACATACAGCTTTCAAAATAATGTAGGCGAAACTCTGGTTTCAATAGTTGAAGAAGAAGTGTTCCCAGAAAATAGAAGAAAACAAATGCCAGTAGCCACTCAGAAGGTAAGTATCTGACATGAATTTAAAATTTATATCTAAAATACAAAAAGAAAAGAGAAGATTTTGATGTGGGTGGACTTGAAATTGAAAGACGATACAAGAGTGCATGCATTCTTGTTTATCCAAAGAAATTAAAGTCGCTTTGCAAACCCAAGAAGGATTTTTTGAATAAGTTGTTAGAGGATTATAAGGATAAGAAAACAGATAAGAGGAAACATTTATTGATGGCCTATACTTCGTCCCTTGTTGGTTGTGCTGAGGATAAACGTGGAAAGACAACAAACGGATTGGATATTCCAAAGGTTTTGGAGGCTTGCCTTTTAGTGAACTATCTTCCATTGAGTTTGAAATTTGTGGAAAAAATGTGGCTTGCAGATGGTTTTACTGAAGAATCTACTACATCGGCCACCAAATTAATTAAGCAACACGGAGCTGGAAATTTCAAGCCATTATTCATCCATTACTTGGATCAAATGTCATGTAAGTCATGTTTTCATACATTTATAGTTTATTGAACTATTATCATTTGAATAGTTGAAAGTTATACTTTTTCGAATCGAGTATTCTCAATAGGAACTATGATTTTAGAGTTGAACGAAGAATCTTGGTTAGATCTTTTTATACCAAAAGTGCTATCTATTTCCCTTCGATTAGAACTTTTGGAACCAAAATCGGTTTTGCTCATTCTTAGTTTTAAAGAGAAATATCCAGCATGTTCTGCAAAAATTGATCAATTCATCGATCTGTACACAAAATCAGAAATGCGAAACACAGCATTTTCATCGGACGAATCAAAAATCAATGCACAAGTTATTATCAAATTGAATTTACCAAGTTTATGTGGAGTACTTTGTGCAAGACTGGTTCATTCGAAACAAGAAATTAACTTGAATGTATTACAAGAAATTGTGGCAGTGACGAAACATTTTGGAATTCAAGTATTGGAAGAATGCTTAAATGCCATTGTAGAAGATATGTTGGTATACCCTTTACGACAAAGGATTGAAGCATATACTCGACTGGCTGGTGGTGAAAGTGATGAGGCTAAACATTTTGCAAGCAAAATACTCTCAAGTATTATTCGAAAATTTGACAACACATCAGAAGATCCATCTGAAGAATGTGCCCAATTACTAACATTTTGTAGAAAGAATGACAAGATTACAGAGGAAATGAGTATTGCAAAAGTGCTAGTTGAAAAGATTACCAAAGCAAAACATGGTCATTCTCTAGTACAAAAATTAATCAAGGAAAATGGAACTGAATGTTTTTGGACTGGATCAGGATTGAGATTAGTTTTGGAACATTGCTACAAACTTTTATACACTGCAGCTTCAAATGTAAATATACCAATTGACTTTGACCTTGGAGTTGACTCTACGAGTGAATGGGTTTTCAAACATGTTAAAATCAAGTGCAAATGTAATCATTGTAAAAGTGTAAAGAAATTCCTTAAATCCAATGAAATGGAATTTTCTTTCAAGGAGAAGAAGGATGCCAGAACACATGTGGAAACCATTCTAAATGGCATTGAGGACATTAAGAGAGAAACAATCAAACATGGCTCACCTCAAACTCTCAAACTAACCAAGATTCGTACAACTCTCGAAGCCAAGAAGGCAATTGTGACCTCAGCCGAAACTGTTCTCAAACAATACATTGAGTATGCCACCAAATCAGATCAGAAACCACATGCAAGACCAGCCTCTGAATCTGTATCATCCTCAACTACTGATCCACCAACCAAGAAAGTCAAACAATAACACACTCATAAGTATTTATCCAACTATCTAAATCTTTCATACGTGATTTTAGAGGGTTACCCTTCGGAGTCTCACACAAGCAATGATAACACTTCCAATTAAGTGTGCCACTATTGGTTAAACAAAACTCTTTAAAAGTGAAAAAAAATGGAGAAAGTACCACTCCAGCAAATATCAAAAAGAAAAGGTACGACCTTCAGATTCTTCCATGAAGCTAGTTGCAACGAGATAAATCAGCACAGAGCAGTGCTGTCATCATCATTGACAACAAGGAGTGGTTTGATCACACTGATGATTGTTGTTATAATAATGATGCTGGTTGTTGTGGAACATTCGGAAGCATCTCCCACAACAATAGCAGTTGCTGGTAGTGTGGGTAATACAGACGAGGCTTGGAATTTTCCACTGTATGGTACGGGTATATTTGTGGTGCCAAACAGTGATCCTTCATTGTTGCCAACTTTTTATGTTTCTGATGGAAATTTGTGTGTTGTGAGACAGATCATTGGAAATCAAAGTCGAGTGGTGGCAGGAACAGGTGAATGTTTACCAAACGGTGCTGATTCAGTTCCTGGAACAGAATCTACCTTGTATGGACCTACGAATATGTATTATGATGCTACTACAGATTTTCTCTACATTTTGGATTCGTCATCTATTAGATTATTGGACATGAAGAGTGGAATAATTTCTAAAATGCTCATTACATTCAGTGGAACTAATTTAAACTCATTTTCTCAACCAAGTGGTATTACCATGTTCAATAAGGATATTTATGTGGCAGATACAGGAAAAGCTGTTGTGTGGAAAGTGCAAATTACCTATAGAAATGTTGGTACAGCAACAATTAGTGTTGGAAGTTTGAATAATATGAATAACAATAATTATTGTGATAATGTTTATGCCACCACGTGTAAACTTATCAAACCTACAAGTATCTCTTTCTTCCCAGATGGAACCAAGGCAATTGCAGATGGAAGAAGAGTTATTATTGTTACTCCAACCAATTCGGCATATGAAGCTCCTGTATCCATGTCTATGAACAATCCAGTACATGTTGTCGCCTATGATGCATCCAACTTGTTGATTTCAGATCTAGGACTAGCACGTTTTATACAATTTAACAAGGATCAAGCACAACCAAATACTAATGTGGTATTGTCATCTTCTTGGGCAAGAAATACTTATTTTGGACTTGTGAAACAAGCAGACAATTCTAAAAATGTATACTTCCTCACAGGTCAAGATTACACAACAAAGAGAAGTCAAATTGTTTCGTTTAACTTTATTGATAGCGATTTACCAAGTACTTCTACAACACCATTATATGGCATGTATGACTCTGGATTCCAGTTTGATAATCCACATAATGCATTGAGTGTTTACATGCCTAGTCCACAACAAATGAGACTAACTTCAAGTAATCAATTGTATTTCCCAATTTTTAATTCTGCTGTTGTAAAGGTAGATTTGAATTCTGGATTAGTGACAAGAATTGCTGGAAGTATTACACAATTTGGATATAATCAAGACAGTATCCCTGCAACCATAGCTCTGATGACTAGACCAAATACTGTTTTACAATTGGATTCCGGAGATTTAATCATTTCAGATACAGGTAATAACAGAATTAGAAAAATTGATTCAAATGGAATTATAACTACAATAGTTGGTACAGGAACGCAAGGAAATAGTGGAGATTATGGGCCTGCAAGTCAATGCCAATTAAATGGTCCACAAGGACTGGCAACACCTCCAACAAGCATGAAAGGTCAATTTTTGTTTGATTTTGCTGACACTAATAATAACAGAATTAGAAGAATACAAAATGACTTGACAGTTATACCCCTATTAAGCAATAATCCTAATAATGATGGAATTAACGGACCAAATGGAATAATGTACACGCCAAATGGTGATCTTTATATCGCCAGTCAAGGAAATCACAAAATAATGAAATACAGTAATTCACAATTGAGTACTGTTGCTGGAAATGGTTATGCAGGTTATTCAGGAGATGGAGGACCAGCCAGAAATGCCAAGTTGAACTATCCTGCAGATGTTACAGTTTCCTCCACAGGTGAAGTTTATATTGCAGGTATGTTTTGAAGAAATTTAATGTAATTTTTAAACGATTCATCTACTAGATTGGGGAAATAGAGCTGTAAGAAAAGTTTTCAGAAATGGAACAATTATTACTCTTATTGTTAGTGGCGGACTTTCGGACTTGAATGGTGTTACATTGACACCGAATGGAGATTTGTTGTATTCAACACAATTATGGGTCAAGCTGTATATGGAGGGAGATTCAGGAAGTTGTATTGATAAGAATACATGCAATAATCATGGCAGTTGTGTGAATGGAAAGTGTGTTTGTGATAGTGGATGGAGAGGAAATTTGAATTGTGGAACATTTTCATGTGACATTACACCACCACCTCATTCTTCACAATGTATTGGTCCAAATCAATTTTCTTGTCAAGATGGGTGGACAGGATTAAATTGCCAGGAACCAGTTTGCTTTGGAACTCCAGCAAACACCACAACAGTATGCAGTTCACACGGTAAATGTATTTCCAATAATACATGTAATTGTGTGAGTGGATGGAGAGGCAATTCAGATTGCAGTGCATTTTCATGTGATGTAAAATCTGAACATGGAGAGTATTGTATTGGACCTAATACCTACAAATGTCAAGATGGCTGGATTGGTGATTTATGTGACATTCCACTTTGTAATGGAATTCCAGCAAATAATCCAGCAGTTTGCAATTCACACGGACAGTGCATTTCCAATAATACATGTAATTGCTTTAGTGGATGGAGAGGAAATAGTATTTGCACTCAATTTACATGTGATGGTGTCAATAATTGTCAACCTCATGGTCAATGCATTTCTAATAATACTTGTAAATGTAGTACTGGTTATGGTGGAAATGGATGTAACGATAGAATGTGCTTTGGTAAATGGGGTCAAGCAGGTTGCAGCAATAATGGATATTGTTCAAATACTGACAAGTGCAGTTGTTTCCCTCTCTATTTTGGACAACAATGTCAGTGGCTTGATTGTAATCCCTCTTCAAATGATCAATCCATTAATTCTACTAAGGGCTGTTCTTCAAATGGAAACTGTACTGTTATTGACAATGATCAAACCAGACAAAACTCAACAATTTGTAAATGTAACGAAGGATTTGATGGGCTGTATTGTCAAGAAAAGAAGTCATCAGGAAATGGTGGAACTGTTGCAGCTGTTGTCATTGTTGTGTTGCTTTTCATTTGTTGTTTGATTGCTTTCATAGCAGTTGGTGGTTTTGTTTATTACAAGAAACGAGCAAGTTCCAAATCAGAGGAATTTGAGAATTTGATTCCAAAATCTGTTAACGACGATTGGACTTTGAGAACTGTTATTCCTCCAGAGGAGGCAACTGTGAAAAGTACAGCCTCTTCTGTTAAATCTGAAAATAGCTTTATACGGTCAATTAGAAAGCAACTGGGTAGTTCAAGTACAACATCTTCTGTATCAACCATTAACACAAGAGATCATTTCCATATTAGAGATAAAGAATATGTGAAATCAAAGAAATTGGGATCAGGTGCAAGTGGAACAGTTTTCATGTTTGATGAGTTGACCAATAAGGAACAAGTTGCTGTGAAAATTATTGAAGTTTTAAATCCAAATGGAAGCGAATTTAAGGAAGTTGTGAACATGTTTGAATTGAGTGAAGAAGCAAATCCTCACATTGTTCCAATTCTAGGATGTACAATGGTTGAAAATGGAGGATATATTTGTATCTTGATGCCATTATACAAATGTGATTTGAGAAATTGGATGTATTCCAATAAGGAGACGGTTCCAATCGAAATAATTGTCGAAATTGTGAAACAAATTGCATCAGCACTTCAATATCTCCATTCTAAGAACATGGTACACAGAGATTTGAAACAAAGTAATATATTTGTTTCAAAATCACCTGATCTTTCAAAGAATAATGTGAATGTTTCATCTTTCCAACTTTGTGTTGGAGATTGGGGATCTTCAAGATATCAAACAAGATCTTCTTTAACTGCTTATGAAGGAACAATTCAATACAGTTCACCAGAGTCAATTGTAAAAGCAGAATTTTCACCAAAAAGTGATGTTTGGAGTCTTGGATGTATTTTATATCAATTATTATCAGCAGATTACAATACTTGTTTGATGAGAGTGAAACAAACCTCAATGAATGACCAATCAGATGTTCAAATCATAGGAAATGTTGAAAAATTCTTTTCAAAACGTTCAGATCATTCACACAAACTTTACAAAATCATTTGTGATTTAATGTTGGAAATGTTGAGATTTAATCCAGAGGAGAGAATTTCCACAGATGAAATTGTCCAAAAACTCTCAATGAACAATGTTTAATAATATTATTTAATAATAAATTAAATATTTACGAATATTTATAAAATTTTGATAAGAAAAAAATGCAACAAGTTGTTTTATTATTGGATGATGATTTGTCTCAATCGTTTGGTGATATCGGAAGTGATTGGTTGTTTATAAAATTATCAACACAAATGCGAACTAAATTATTGCAAAATTCACACGAATTTCACACCACAAACTTTAAACTCGTGCACACGATTGGTGAGTGCAAACGAAAAGGCTCTTCCGAATATTTGTTGAATGATCCTATGGGTTTAAAAATTAGCAAATTGATGAATTGGTTGTTAATATGTGATTCGGGAAATAAGAGAGTACAAATATATGACAGATTTAATTTTGAATACTTGTATTCGATTCGGATGAAAACTCAACCTCAATATGTGGAAATTGAAGAGTGGCATGATCAGTGTGGATATTATGCAGATGAGAATTCATTATTACTATACATTACTTGTTCGAATCAGGTTTTAATCAAGATGAAAGTTACTGTAGTGATGGAAGAAAATGAAAAGAAACTTCATGTTGAGGAATTGTGGAATACTCGAGAATTATTGGAAAGAAATGAACTAAGTGCAGAGTATGGGCTATTCTTTGAGAGATTCAACCAAGAATATTTGAATTCTGTCTTGTATGTTTGTGATTCAACCAAGAGAAGAATTGTCATGTTGAATGCCCTTGATGGAAGCATTCTCAATCAATTATTTCTGAAAAGAAAGGAGAAATTCAGTTCAGCAGTCTCTATTCTAATCGATTCTAAAAAGAAATGGATTTTAGTGAGCGAAATGGCTGGTCAACGTGTGAAAATTTTAGATTACAAAACTAGACAATTATTACACTCACTTGGAAAGTATGGAAAAGAGTTGGATGAATTTTCATATCCTAGAGGAATATTCTTGGAAGAGAAGATGAATAGATTATATGTGTGTGATGCTTCAAATAATAGAATTTCGCTGATTGACTTGGACAAGTTGGAATTTGTGGAATATTTTGGAGGAAAGAATTCGAATATGGAACAAGTTCAATTGAAAACACCAACTTCAGTGGTGATTGATGATTCGACTGGAACTCTTCTAGTTTCTGATAACAAATTAGATCAAGTTTTCATCTTTAGATGAATTTGAAAAAGTTTCAGATTTACTTTTTCCTAGTTTGAATTGAACCACGAAGCCTATTGAAAGGAACAATGGCATGATAAAAGTCCACCACAAAATCCATATTATGTGCCATGCTCATATTCACAAGAGTTGTAATCTTCTTGTTATCAATGTCAATGGTCATCCCTCACTGGTGTGTAAACATTGGAATCAAAATTTTTCTCAAACCAAATTCTAAAATGTGAACTACTCGAAGCCAAAACAGTTTTGTGGCAATTTAAGGAAAGTTTTGAACCCAAAATGATTTTCACATCACTGGTCGACTCTTGATTGTACAATTTCTTCAATGCTTGCAATATTGATGATGGTAATTTGTCGTTGCAAGTTAATTTGATTTGGGTTGGCTTGGTAAGGTTGACTTTGGCCATAATCTTTGCATAGTTCCGTATAATTATTGGACTATCCAACAATTTCTTGGAACAACCAACTTTAGGATGCTCAAAAGCCACCACTGTAAACTCAATACAATAATTATGTAATAGATCTAACAAATAATTCACCTTATTGAAATTCTCAATGAAATTCTGTTGTAAACCATCAATTTTCTCGAACATGACAACTAAATTTTTCACAGTTATACTCTTCGTCACACTATTTATCAAATCCTGTTTCAAATTCGTCAAATACCTCCCATCATTCACAGCAGACAATCCCAAAACATACAATATTTGCAATGCAGAATAATAATTCCTCCAATATTTATCTGCATGTTCCTTATAAATCAATTGATCGACCAAATGTTGCACAATTTCCAAGTATTCCTCCTCCATAATTGATAAATTGTGTTCCGAAAGCACATTCTCACCAAATTCGGGTGCCATTTCATTGATTAAAGGTCGAAAGGCCGTAACATTGGAATGAGCAATTAAATCTCTTTCGTGTTTTTGAAGAGAAAATTTACGTTCAGAATTTGATGATGGTGATGTTGAGGGAGACGATGATGAATAAGCAGAATCAAGGGATCGGGGAGATGAAGAAGGTGAATAAGTTGAAGTATTATTAATACTGCTTATTGATAAATTATTCCTCATTGTCTTTTTCTATTATAAATCACTCGATGGCGATAAGTGAAGAGATGATGAGGGCAAGATGGTGTTCCTCTTTTTTGAAGTTCTTCTTTGTTGTTTAATGTTATTATTAAACACAAAATTACACACATTGATGGATCCTTAATTGGAGTTTGTTGAACCAATTTAATACCAATGGTCTACTGTAAATTTTGAAAAAATAAAAAAATAAAAGTAAATTACAAATTAGATTATTAAGAATGAAATATTTGATAATACATATTGTTGATAATAAGTATTGAAAATTATAAAACTTTTCGGTGGAGTATAGAGTGATTTGAACACCTGACCTCCCGCTTGCAGAGCGGGCGCTCTCCCATCTGAGCTAACACCCCTTAGAAGAAAAATTTTAAAATAAGGAAAATGTTGTACTCATGGCAATTATCTATCCACAATGTGAAATTTGACACTAATTTACCATAATAAAATGTCATCACCAGTGAAATCCAGAGCAAAGAAAGCCAGAGAACGTTTTCTATTGATTACTCTGTTGACCATCACGACAACCGTGACCATACTTTCAATTGGATTATTCTTCCTTTCAGTTCCATTGAGTGGAGCTCATCACAATGATTGTTCTGCTTCTAATTGTCGAGTTACCTCTTCATCAAAACAACTCTATCTACAATACGATTTGACCACTTCTAGACGAAACCTGACCATAACCATGCAAGTTATCTTTGATGAATCATTACTCTCGGATCAATCGAATACCATTCCGTGCATTATCACACCTCTATCATCATCTAATCAATCAATTAATAATAATAATAATAATATTACGGAAAATAATTTAGTGTCATTGTTAGGAAAAACAACAACAACAAAATCATCATCATTAGACAATCAACAAAATTTAGAATCATCCACTCGTATTCTTCTGATGACGGAAAGTTCTTCTATCATCATTACTTACAATAATATTAATTACTCCATCACTACCAATTCTTCATCATCAGACGCAATTCCATGCTACTACAATGATGCCAATTCCTTCTTCTTTGGCATGACATTCTCCCTCCCGAAAGAACATGCTCAGCTCGAACTCATCCTCGGAGGAGTAATGATTCCCTTCATCATTCTCGTTGTTGGTTGTTTGTGTTGTTTACCTCTGTCCATGTCATGGATTTGTATGAAGGAGGATATTATGGAGAGGAAGCAGAAGGTAGATTTTCATAAATTGGACTCAACTTGGGATGAATAAAGATGATGAAGTAACCCACAATATTTTGCCTGATGCATATTTTTTTTAACAACAATTTGTAACGGTAACTTTTACTGGAAAGAAAATTGCTTTGTTAGAAAAGTCATTTTGTGTTGGTTTCTCTCAGATCACTTTTCTGATTCAAAATTGTACTTTGTATTATTGCAAATTGTAAAGGGACTGAACTATCATTACAACATGATCACTTCAATTTTTGAAACCTTCATTTCAAATTACTATAAATACTTGTCTCGAGAGTAAGATCTTTCAAACAAGCGTCTCTTGTGCAAAAAAAACGAAAGAAACGAACAGCAATACATGTCTTCGAGAAAGAATAAAGGCATTGTATTGGGCCCCTTGATAGGATCATTAATAAGTTGTTCTCTCCAAATTGTTTTACAACTCTGTCAACATTAGTTGCGTACCAAGATCTGTCAAGGGGCATTCGAAACTGGAAAAATAAAGCGTTTTTTAAGCTCATCATTTTCCTCATCATTTTCTATCATTTTCAGTTTCCAAAGCAACCTTTAGTTTACAAAAACTCTTGTGAACTCATCAAAAAAAATGGCTAAATTCACAATCTTCCCTCTCGCCCTTTTATTCATCCTCCTTCAGCTCACCCACAATCTCCTCGCCAAACGTCAAGTCCTCTACTGGATGGGCCTCGAACGCACTCACGAAAATATCACTCACGATTTGAATGATATTTTGGAGAGAGCAAGGGAAGGCGAATTTACACAAATTTCCTATGAAGTAAGTTGTGTGGAAAATTGATGGAGAATTGATGGAATTGATAATGTGGAATGGTGGATAGGCTTATAATTTGGGAGAATATTCATCGTTTGTGGATAATCACTTTAGTAATGTGTTGCCATTACTAAAAAAGGCTAATTTGCAAACTTTTCCAATGATAACTACTGTTAATATTCCGTATTTGCAAGAATTGTTGAATAATGAGACGACTATGGATAGATTTATTATTCAAGCTGTCGAAAATCAAAAGAATATAGACACAACTGGATATAATATTGATTTTGAACCTATTCGAAATGATATTACAACTCAACTAGCTCCAAATTTTGTAAAATTCTTGAATAGATTTGCGGATTCTCTTCATCTTGTTGGAAAGAAACTTACTGTTTGCATTGCTTCTTGGAGTTTCTTCTGGGATTGGAATTTATTATCAGAAAGTCGAGTTGACAAGATTATTACCATGGACACCTATGCTGCTCGTGCAGAACAATTCGATTCTGCATTTAAAAAGGCAGTTACAACAATTCCTATTAGAAAGTTAGGTTTAGGGTTAATGATTGATTCGAGAGTAAACCAAACTGAACTAGGAAGAAGAATTTCAATGATTGAAAATTCTGGAATTGATGAAATTGATGTTTGGCAATATCAAGACGTGCCTGAGTTTTGGTTTAATGAATTGGAAAAATTCGTCAAGAATAATTGAGTTTCTAATTTGGATTTTTGAATGAAATTGAAAATAAATCAAACCTCAACTTTTACGGAGATGCAATAAAACAATTATAAAAAATGGATCCAACACGTTTCTCTTTGAGTTTGATTGTTGTGTTGATTCTTTTCAACACCTTTCATTTATCAAACTGTCAAACATCAACACTTTCGAATAATTTCTAAACAAGAGTCTTGCTGCTTGCCTCCAAATTTCAATTACAAATACAGCTACATGCAAACAGTTGTTGGAAACTCTAGCCAACACATCAGTGGAACTTTCGAATATGATTTTGATGCAATTGGAGGAAAGTCAAGATTGGATTCGTATACAACCGGACCTTTAGGTCAAGTGAATGTGGCCACAAATTGGATCTTTCTCAATAACTCTAATGGCCTACAACTTTCCTACACCAACACTCAAGGTTCCTGCACCTGTGTCCAAATCAAGAAAACTCATTTCGACCAAATATGTTATCCTATTGGAAACCCAATTGAAAATGAAAAGATTGTGATTGGTGGATTAGTTGCCAATCGTTTGGTTTACCTCGAAGAAAATGGACAAACAAGAATTGAAAGTACCATTTTCAATCAAGATGGAAATTGTTGGATTTTGAATAGAAATGTTTTTTCCAAAATGATTGTTCAATCATTCAATTATTATAACATGGTTGGAAAGTTGTATGTTGAGAGATTTAGATTACCTGCTAATTGTCCAAAAGCAGATCATTGCACTCCACTTCCATGAATTTGAGAGATTGGTAAAATACCTTTCAAGAAAACATAAGAATCAATAAAGAAAACATTTAAATTTATTCAGTTATCATGAATGATTACATGCAATAAGAACTTTTTTTCTTCTATAAATTGATCTATTAAGCAAATATGTGTTCAGTAATTTCAGTCATTGTAATTTAGTATTTCGGAGCTTGGGATTCTTAAGGAAGAAAAAAATGTCCTACTCCCTCTTTGTGCCTCTTTCTCTGAGTCTTTCTGACGATGCACCAGGTTTTAATACCAGCAATACTGCAGCAATAGATTCATCATCATCTCATCAGCAACACCTTCGGAGGAGGAAAATCTTGGACCATTGTGCTGGAAATGTGATGGCACTGGCTTGCAAAAAAGAAAAGGACCAAAACCTCCCAAATCATCAAATAATAATCATATAATTAATAATAATAGTAATAATAATAATTTAATAGATGATGAAATTCCACCATGTAAAGTTTGTAAAGGCATGAAAAGGTTGAAAATTAAAAAACAATTATTGGAAGCCAAAAGTCGGATGGGAGAAATTACTCAAGTTTCCATTCCAAGTGATTGGAACAAAATAGTAGGACTAGGAGACGAGCAAGAAGGTTCTAGCTATGATAATGTAGAACATTTAAATCAAGTACTTCTCACACAAGAAGAACTCCAACCAAAAGAAGGAGAACAATTGTGTGGTCTTGTTGGAGGATGGAGAATATTCCAAAAGAAAGGAGGACATCGTTGGACTACTGATGATATTGTTACAGCTTGGGCAGCATGTACTGCAGTGAAAACTATTTTACCTCTCATTAGGAAATTTAACAGAGAAAATCAACCATCATCATCATCTTCATCGTCTACTGATATTTCAATCGAGGAAGAAGATGCTGATATCAAATGGGAAGATTTGATTTCAAATTATTTAGATATCGGATGTGGAAATGGTTCTGTTCTAATGATGGTAGCTCGGAATATGCCACTCACAACCAAATGCATTGGAGTTGAGGCAAGAAGTGAAGCTGTCTCTCTCGCCCGTAGGAGCATTGCTTTCAATTGTGGATTGGATTCAACTCGTATTCAGGTGAGAAATAGAGATTTTCGAGAAATTAATTCCAATACCATGATGAATGTATTACCTGAAGGAAGTGGTTTTTTCGATCTAGTAACAGGCACCCCTCCTTACTTTAGAGTAAATTTCAAACATAATAGCAACAAGGTGGAAGAAGCATTAATAAGACAAGGTGGTATGCCTTCTAATAAGGACTCTTGTCCTGCAAGATGTGAATTCAGAGGAGGAATAGAGGCCTACTGCCAAGCTGCGTCTGTTGCCATGAAACCAATGAGTGGTGTGTTTGTGGTGTGTGAAAATTGGTTGAATCATGATCGTGTGGTAATGGCCGCAAAAGAAGCAAGGCTGCACATTTACTCTATGAATAAGATAAGCGGAAAAGAGGGTAAAGATGTACTATTTTGTGTCTATTCAATGATCAGCCAACAATTGGTTGACTCTATATCGGAAAGCACATATGTACAAATAAGCAACTATTCAAAATTAATAGAAACCACTATCAACTCGCAAGCAGTTCGAGATATGGATGGAGCGTGGACAAATGATTATGGACAATTATTGAGGGATGTTCTCTACCCAGTTGCAAGCCTTCATCCCAGTGGTAAATATTAACAACAATATTTTGACCTACCAAATACTTCATTTTCAATTTCCATTTATTTAAAAGAGATGATTGACTTTGAAATGTGTCAACATTTGAGAAGAAAAATCATGTTTGCCCGCTGTAACAATTATTGTAGATCAATTGTAGTTTCTCGTAGAAATTCAGGTATGTGCATGAAAATTTACTTTAGCTGTTTAGCCAGCTACAATGGGTCTTTGCTTGCCTCTTATTTGTACAGAAGCCTAATGATGGCGATGTGATGGAGGTTGATGGGCGAATGTAATATTCTTCACCTACCATTAAGGAAGAAGCCTTTTAAAAGCAAGAAAAAAAGAACACCGTTATGAGCGAATCACATGATATCGGCAACAGTGGTGCTCTCAAACATCATCATCATCAATTAGATAATAGTAGTAAGGAAAATGGTGGCTCAATTGTTAGCTCTTCATCAAATACCCAATCAAATATCAGCAAGGGCGCATTTTCCTTCATGAAGAGCATAATATATGATAAGCTTTTTAATTTTCTAGCAATGGCCAAATCTTCCGAGAGCAGAAATGGAAGAAAATGGCAATCAATCTATTATTTGTTTCATATCTATTTCTTTTTCGTCATCTTAATAATACCTACTCTATCAACATATTATCCAAACCTCTATACATCAGATACAACACAATATGCATCAAGAATTCAGAGTTTCCCTCTCCCTTTGGATACTATGGTGGTTTTGTATTTAGAGTTTTGAACTACTTCATAACGTTTGGCGTTGATACTCTTAGTGCTCCCTATTATTTTACTATTGCACTGTCATCAGTCATCATATTACTTTACTCATGCTTCCCACTCTTGGTTGTTTACACTCACAAAAAACTCTATGGAAGCGCCAAGAAACGACTCAATTCTTTTGTGGGCATATTTTCCTTCCTTGTTCTTGTTTTTGCTCCTTTCAGTATCTTTGTAATGACTAGTTTTATTGATTGTGATTTGAAAACAACAATAAGTGTGGATGGTTTTGATGTATATCCACTGATCAGGTTTCCAACCTATGCATGCTACGATTCAAGCAATGTCATTCTCATTGTAATTAACTATATAGGAATGGCCATCTTGTTGGGAAGTTCTTTGATGGCTGTACATATTCTTCCAATGGGTAATCCAGAATCTTCCATACCCTTTCTTTCTGAAAACCAATTCACATTGATGGGAATTATTGGAAACACCATTTTTAGAATTGGTATTGTTTTTGCAATTCCATATTATCTACTTTATTTGAGAGCTATTGTACACGCAGTATTTTCAATTGTTTCAATAGTCTATCTTTTTTTTGGAGTGCCATTCTTTAAAAGATATGAAAACTCTGTTTATTCTGCAGTATTATTTGGTTCATTTGGATCAAGTATTGGAGTTTTGATTAGCTGCCTTGTAAATACTTCAAACGATAATAATTTGGGAGCTGGAATGCTTGGTCTGGTATTTGGATTAACAATAATTTTCATGTCAATTGGATATATTGTTATGGAAATTTACACAAGATTAATGGTACATAAAATTAGAAAGATTTTCCACCAATTCTTGAACCAAACAACAGACTCCATGTCAGAGGATGATGGCTTGACAAGCATAATGGAAAGATACTGTGCTGAGATATTTTCGACCATTTCAAACACATCACTAACAGCATTCAGAATGTATATGCAATTCAATATCAAGAAAAAGGTTGGCTATGCTGTTAACGAAAGAACGGATAGCAATATCATTTTGGTATTCATCAAGACATATGCTCCCAAGAAGAATTTCGATTCACCAATCCTATTATTGTACTCTTCCTTATTTATTTCTCATCAATGGACTGATCCTAATAGGTATTCCTTTGCACTTTATCTATTGAAGAGAACTGAGAAGAATCATAACAATAATTATTTTGTAAAACTTTCAGTCTTGTGCAGATGTAGAGATATGGAAATGCATATTGACAAGTCACATAATGGAAGAGGAAATTTGGAAGTGAAAGCACTTTTGGATAAACTGGAACAAAAGCAAGAGGAATTGAAGAATGTACATAGAGCATTTTGGAAAGAAATGACAGCAGAACGTCCTAAAGAGGAGAAAATCTACACTATCAATGCTATTTCAGCAGAAATTATGACATACTGTGATGAATCCTATGAGCACTTACTAGCAAACTTTCCTCATGATAAAACAGTGATAAGATACTATGCTAATTATGTTGAAAATATCAAGTTGGATAAGGAACTATCTACTGGACTCTTTGAAGAAGCACAAGTTTTAGAAGAGGAAGAATCTAAAAACTCGAGAACTTCAACCTATCTCTTCAACACCTCAAGAAAGGGATCCAAATTCAAAACCAACCGAGTAGCTCCAGCAAATTCTCACAGTTTTTCAGACAATTTGAGAACCAGTGAAAATAGTCTTACATCTTTTACCCAAAGAAGACCATCATCTCCTACAAATCACACCATTACTCCGGAATTGAGTGTTATCGACAAACAAATACTCGAAGATTCAGATGATTTTCGTGGGGTAGAAGAAGAATTAACTCCACAACAACTTCACTACCGTCGGGCTGCTGTCTTTAGAAATGCTTTAAACACTCCATATGAATCCTCTATTAGAAAATCTATTTTCATAGGACTTGCTGTACTCTCAGTTCTTTTATTGGCTGCTATTTTTTCTGTCTCTGTTTATTATGATATTGAAGTTACGAAAACATATTTGGTAAAATCCAGCTGTCTTACTATGAGTTCACCTGGTGCAATGCTTCGAGATATTAGATTGATGCAAATTCTAACTGAAACATATGGAAATTTGAAATGGAAAATACCTGAAAATGGAACCGTAGAGTACCAAGAATTACAGACCTATATGAGCTATTATACCAAAGCTTTTACTTTCCAACAACAAAATTTATTGAACCTTCAAGCTGTTTCACAATCAGGATCTTTTTCTGAAAGAATGTATCAGGACTATACAGTTGAGGACAAGACCATAATGGTACCAATTTCTAACGATACATCTTCAAACACACTTCTAGAATATACAAACACATTCAAAAAAACAACATCAGTCAGAGAAATTACTCAAGAATTATTAACCCATGCCAATTCTGTTCTAGAATTACAAATAGACTATAACAAATCTCTAAATAGTTATCCATTCATGTACATTTTTCAAAATAGAAAGTATGCAGCTGATGCTTTTTACACCTTTTGCAAAGCGTAAGTTTTTAAATTTTGAATGCTATCTTAATATCATCTTACAGATTTCAAGAAAGTGAAAAAATTCACATTCAAGAATCTAGAGATATCCTAGGCCAAATTCTGCTTGGATGCTCTGTTGGATTTTCTACTATAATTCTAATTAGTATCTCAATTTCAAGATTAGAAATGGAAAAATCTTCAATTATATTTAAACTATATAAAACCATTTCGAAGGATATTATTGGAGTTATTTTTCAAGAGTTGGATAAGAAACATAAGAATGATGAGCTTAAAGGACTTAAAAAGAAACGACTTCCAAAACCAAAACATACAACAGTAATTGTTTCATTTATTATTATTGCAATATTTTTGGTTTGTTCTGGAATTTTCTATCAGGAAATGTTGACAAATGTTGAAAGAGCAAATATTGCCATGCAAAATGTTGATATTGCATCTCTAATGATCAGAACAACCAATAGAATTACTCTGAGATTGAATGAAATGTTTTCCTATCTCAGTATTCCACTAGGAAAATCGGTAAATAATCCTGCTATTGTTACCGCTTCTGTTATTGCACAATACAGAGCAGATGTGAGAACATTTACAACAACTGTACAATCTCTATTCTCTCAATTAGTTTACGGAACTAACAGTACAAACTCAATTATTGGCATTTACCCTAAAATTGATGAAATGTTAAAGGGAGATCCTACTTGTGATAATGTTACCTTATTGTATTGTGGAAGTTTGGAACAAATGGTATCAATTTATACTATTTTGGGTGGAGGAATGTCTGAAAACTTTTTCAATCCAATCTATGCCAAAAACTCTAAAGAAGTGTTGAATTATCTTGTAAAAATGTATAATATGAACGATATGGTTTTCGAAAAGCTTGTTGATTTCATGGATTTGTTGGTTACCTATACTGGTCAAGCTAGTTTATCATCAACTATTGGACTTTTTATTGCTGGATTGATAGTCTTGTTAATTTCCAATTACACCATGTATTTATCTATTATTACCTATGACAGACAAGTTTCCAGTTTGAGAGGAATGTTGAACTATTTACCTTACGAGTGGATTGAATCGAATGAAACTGTAAAGAATTTTGTTTTCTATAATTCCTTGCCACTCGTTAATCAAAGGAATAATTTAAAGAAGGGAAGTGATACACTCAACAATTTACTTCATTCCATGGTTGATGGTGCAGTGCTTTCTAACGAGAAGGGAGAAATTCTTCTATTCAACACTGCATGTCAAAGACTATTCTCTAAAATTCCTTCAGAAGTAATGGGACTCAAATTCTACTCATTATTTGATAAGGCCAACGAATCTAAATTAATAGACATTGCCAGAAATTGTAGAGATTACCTTGTTGAAGGAGAGAACAATAAGAATGGTGAAGTTATGGAGTTGAATTGTATCAGAAAGAATCTATCCACATTCCCTGCACAAGTTAATATTTTCGTCACAAGAGATGGTGATAATAAGGTTGTCATTGTATGCTTTATCAAGGATATTACTACAGAAAAGAAGGCAAATACATTACTAAGTGAAGAAAAGAAGAATTCTGAAAAGTTGTTGAGAAATATTCTACCAGAATCTGTTGCATTGAAATTGAAGAGTGGTAACAGCTTTGTTGCTGAAAGATTTAATGATGTTAGTGTATTCTTTTCAGATATGTAAGTATTCCACAATTATTATTATTCATAATATTCATATATATTCCATAATTATTATTCAATATATTAATATTACTCAAATTAAATAGGGTTGGATTTACAGCATTATCATCGGATATGAATCCATCTGATTTGATATTACTATTGAATAATGTAGTGAATGGATTTGATGATTTGACTGACAAGTATGAATTGGAAAAGATTAAAACTATTGGAGATGCATACTTTTGTGTTGGAGGTTTACCAATCAATCCACAATCTGATCACCCTGAAAGAACGCTCCGATTTGCTATGGATTGTTTTAGTGTAATTAGAGGATTCAACCAAGCTACAAATGGAGAGAAGGTTATCAATATTAGGTTAGTATTATTATTATTTGTAATATTTAGGTAGATGTTAATATTGTTGTTGTGCTCATCCATCTATATAGAATTGGTATTAATACTGGATCAGTTGTAGCTGGTGTTATAGGAAAGAAGGTAAGTTTTTATAATTGTTATTAATAATATTCATGATGATAATTGTTGAATAGAAATTTGCATATGTGAGTGTTGTTATTATTAAAACATTATTAATTGTTTAATATTTTCATACTGATGCTGAATGATGAATAATTATTATTAGGATCTGTGGGGAGTAAGTAAATTATAATTAAAATTCAAATACTAACCAAACATCAAGGATACAATCAACACTGCCTCCAGAATGGAATCTAACAGCAAGCCAGGGCGTATTCAAATTTCACGATCAACCTATGAAAGGTATGTGTTAAAATCTTCTATTTGTTGATATATTATTCTACTTTATAGAGTGTACGATTTAGGATTTGAATTTGAAGAAAGAAGTATTGATGTGAAAGGAAAGGGTGTATGTACTTGTTACTTGATGAATGAAAGGTATCACGATAATCCACTGGATATTCAAGTTGTTGGTAATAATACTGTTGTTCCACCTGTGGCTTCCGAGAATCCAATCATGACAGCCTTGTCTGATGACCAGACTTCATTGACACAATAAAAATTGTCATATATTGTGATGATATGAAGTTGTTTCTTGTTTTTTGTTATTGGTTTAAAAAGAATCTTGTAATATTTGAATTTGTTCTAATTGTCGGTAAAAATGGCCGCTTTACCAACATTAAAAAACAACAAAAAGAATTTATTTCTTACATCACCAGCAACAAGCCTAAAATCATCACCATGACAATAGCGGGGATCCTTGGGCATTCAATCTTTCACCCTAAGCAATTTCTTTGCACTAACCTTTGGCGTTACAGCAGTACCAGTGGAAGGAGAAGCTGAAGGAGTAGAGATTGGTATCCAAGATATCAATCATGAAAATGACTGAAGTCAAATTGGCAGCAAGTTCAGTAACAATACCCTTGGTAGCAGATGACAAGATATTTTTGATTGATTCAGAAGCTGCTGAGGTTGAGGTAGATGGATTGGAATGATATTATCGGTAACATCAAGAACTTGGATTCATGGCACCTGTTAAAGTGGAGGATGTAAGATTACTCAAGATATTCAAAACTGTGTTAGATGATGTTGTAGTAATTTCCTTCGAGTTGACCGTAACCTTGGAGAGAACATCTAAAACTATTGCCATCAAAGGAATACTGTAAAGTTCCTGACTAGTGTTACCACCAATATTACAACATCTGATACAATGGAAAGTATGGCTGAATCATTGAAATATGAAGCATCCAGTTATTCCTTTTTATTCCTTTTCATTCTCTGTAAATGTTGGACAAGTAGGCATTACTGCAGGTTAAAACACTACATTTGGACACATTCATCAAACATTCCAAATAATGCTGAATCTTATTATGCCAACAGTACTTTTATTGCGTTGACCAAGCAAGAATATGATTATCAATACAGAGAACACACCTCTCACTCTGGCATGTTCTGTTTGAGCCACCACTCTAGATGTCTTTATTTACAATTATAGATATGAATCTGAAGATCAATATCAATTGAATACTTTTCGAAGAATTTCGGTATGATTTGAGTTTTCCAAGAGATTGATTGATTCACTCCCCTGCTGGTGCAAATCAAGATGTTAGAAATAAGTACAAGAAGTTCCTTGATTACTATTATGGTACCGCTGTTGTTACCAAGACCACAATGGGAGATGGTATCTTCTTTAAGCTTAACTTTAAGAAAGACCTTACCTACTCGTGATTATTACCTGAAGAAGCTGTCTCAAGCATTCATTCAACACTCCTCTGTTGAATTCAACATACAAGGTGGTGCTTGAACTCCAGAAATTAATGACGTGAGACCAACTGGTCCAAATGCTCTTAATATTATTGATTCTCCATAAGCTTACATGAGTTGGGAAGATTATGCTAGTTCTATCAAATATGATCCTTATCCAGTCAACTATGAATTGACCAATCACACCATCTTTGTTGAAAGGCCAAGCAGGCTACATTACACAGCCTATTATGAAGTCTGTTCTTGATGAATCAAGAAAAGTCAATCAAAAACCAGCATAGAAGAGGAAAGGAATATTAATAAATCAAGTTAATATTTAGAATTTCACTGAAACTTGTAAAACTATCCGTAATAATTTGTATTCGATTACAATCTCACTTTTGTTACGGATCAATCATTTTTCACTATTTTCAAACTCTTAAAAAAATGACTGCACTCTTCATCTCTTTCCTTCTTCTCCTTTGCACATCACTGAAACTATCACATGCTACTACCTATCCAGTTTATAACATTTCCAATTTTTTGGGAGGTGGTAGTGTTTTAGGAGATGGTGGATTGGCTGTGAATGCCAAAGTAGAATATACTGAAGGAGTTGCAGTCAATTCTAAAGGAGAAGTATTAGTAGTACAGAATTTTTATGGTCGTGTTAGAAAGGTTGATAAAAATGGATATGTTACAACGATAGCAGGATTTGGAACTTCTGGTGATAGTAGTGGAAATGGAGGTTTGGCAACTAATGCAATGCTTGGCTACCCTGCAGGAATTACAGTTAACGATAAAGATGAAATTTATCTTGTGGAATATGGAACTCACATGGTTCGAAAGATTTTGGTGAATGGAACAATTCAAGAATTTGCTGGAATTTTAAATGGTGGAGGATTTGGAGGAGATAATGGATTGGCAACGAATGCTATTTTTAACCATCCGTATGGAGTTTCAGTTAATCCATTAACAGGTGATGTTTACATTTCAGATTTTTCGAATAATCGAATTCGTAAGGTAGATTCGAGTGGAATCATTTCAACATATGTTGGAACTGGAAATACAGAGTATGGAGCTGATGACATTTTGGCTGTTAATGCTAATATTAACAGTCCTTATTATATTGCAACAGGTCCAAATGGTGATTTATACATCCCATTAGTAGGATCATCTAGAATTTGTAAAGTTTCGTATAGTACTGGAAAAATTACAACCATAGCAGGTACTGGAGCTTATGGGTATAGTGGAGATGGTGGATTGGCAATTAATGCTGTGATTAGATATCCAAAAAGTATAGCCATAGGTAAACATGGTGAAATTTTTTTTACTGATTCGGATAATCAAGTCATTCGTCGAATTACTCCAGATGGAATCATTACAACCATAGCGGGCACTGGTAATTTTGGTTATTCTGGTGATGGCGGTTTAGCAACAAGTGCTGATATCAGTAAGCCAACTGGAATAGCTGTAGATTCGAATGGAACCATTTACTTTTGCGATAATAACAATAATAGAGTTAGAAAGTTAGTTCCTTACTGTTTGGATGGAAAGCTAGTGAATGGAACTTGTGAATTTTCTTGTTTTGGAATCAAGAACAATCTTGCAACTGTTTGTAATGGTCATGGAAATTGTTTGGCCACAAATAGTTGTTTATGTGATTCTGGATGGAAAGGAAATGTACAATGTTCTCAATTCAGTTGTGATGGTTTGAATAATTGCAATGGGCATGGCAGTTGTGTTTTGAATAATACTTGTCAATGTCAAGATGGTTGGAAAGGAAATTTAGAGTGTTCTCAATATAGTTGTGAAAGAGTTAATAATTGTAATGGAAGAGGAGCTTGTGTAGGTGTCAATACTTGTTTGTGTGTTAGTGGATATTTTGGAAAAGAATGTCAATACAAAACCTGTTTTGCAAATAGTAACAATGAAATGCTAAATTATGGAAATAGACCATTTACCATGTCTGAAAGATTTTGTCAAAAGATAAATAAACAGTTATTGGTTTAAGATTTCATGGTAACTTCGATTAGGTAAAGTGTTTTGGTCAGCATTATTAATTGCCATTTTGTTGTTGGTACCTGTCATTATCTCTGGTTTGGGATCCGCATGTATTTAAGAGATTACTTAGTGAAGATTTATATCATTGATTATATTTCTTATCATCTATTAATGAACCTGTTGTGACTTCTAAGGCCAAATTCATTGGTAATGAGCTAGTAGAAACCATTATACTTTACAAATCATGTAACAGTGATACTACACAAAAAAACAAATTCCTAACTGTTGGTGGATTTATTATTCAGAAAGATGATGTTGACAGATGCAGAATCATTGATTTGAAAATGTTTAACATGGGTGGATTTTTACAAAGCGATTTCATCTTTATTGAAAGTGTGACATGAAAATTAAAAAATGACTTAAAACTAGTTTTTATCCTTAATTGGTTGAATAACATTTTCATATAGTAAATTGAATGTTTACTTTGGTAAAAACAAACCCTTGCAAACTGGTAATAAAACCAAAACCAAGAACCATTACTTTGGTACATAAATTCAAATGGGTTTGGTTAGGATTCAGAGTTGATTTATTTGGGTTATTTAAGAGATTACTTAGTGAAGATTCATATCATTGATTATATTTCTTATAATCTATTAATGATGTAAATTTGATGGTTTCATTTCGTATATTGATAGATATATAAAGGTCAGGTCAGTATCAACTTTTGAATTATGGACTTTGAGAAGTCAAATGTTTGGGACGTGAATCTACTCATTAGATTTCATAGGTATTGCTAATAAAGGAACATTTCATTGATTTATTGATCATAACGGTCAAATTGAGTTGAATGGAAGTGAATCACATGTTGATTCATCGTGGTTGGGTAGTTTCGCCACGTAGTGGTGCAACTACCAACCTTTGTAGATTGAATCAGGTTGATTTGCATGCAATATGAATAAGTAACATTATCAAGAGTGATTATTCACCAATTCAATGACCAATATTCAATAATCGGTTTGATTCAATCAATAGCTTAATCATCAAGCTTTGAATATTAATATTCCAGTAATCAACGGCAGTCTATTTTTAAATTTAATCAAAGACCATATATAGTATCTTGACTTTTATGATATGTAAACTATCTAGATGTGTTCTATATTGAATAATCTATATGAAAATGAGAAGAAATAAAATTAACTCTTAAATTGAGTTTATTTATATTACTATATATGGTATTATTTCTTACAGAGTCTTCCACAGAACCCACTCTTGAACTAATAATTGTACTAGAGCGTGTGAGAAACATAATGGTGGTGAAAGTGATCAGTAACTTGTTGAAATGACTGAGATGGAATGTAAACTATGGTCTAAATGTCATGTATTTGTAACTAGACAGTGTCAACTCCGCCAAAGTGCCTTAAAATAGATTGATATCATCAGATACACTTCTACGCACCACATATACCTCATAGAACGAGTTATGACATTATATATTAGA
>NW_003163263.1:257944-259034 GCF_000004985.1 Naegleria gruberi
TATTTGATAGACTTGGTCTGACTTGTCTTTCCTTTCAGTCAACTTTGTAAAATCAACATTTACATTCCCATGGTACCATTTCTAATTCTTATGATATGAAATTGAATTCTACATCATTATATATCATCTAAATCATGATGGTAAAGTTTCAATAGGTGGTCCTTTATCAAGATTTCCACCTTTTCATCATAGTTGACCATGTGTGGTTGAGGGAAGAAATCTGTAAATATGAAAGTTAAAATAAATTTGATATTCGATGTATACTCACCAAATGGAACATTTTCATGTCTGGATTCAATATGTTTTGATGAGAAACTCAAAAGTTATTGTTGACCTCTTTTACCTCACATCTTCCCTTTTCACTTGATACTTTTATACCTACAGACATGAACTTTTGAAATTTTATATGAAAGTGATTATAAATGTTGTTAATGATGATATAGACTATATAATCTCATTAAAGGATTTTGAAATTATCATTCTTCCTATGGTTTCATTTTATAATTTTTAATATGACATTATTTACAAAGTTAATATTTTATAAATTGAAAAACTAAGTATAATACATTGTTCTACTCATCATTTACAATCGAATGATATAATATTCAATAATTTGGGCTAGGGTTTGAACTTTGAAACATTGGGTCTGGTATTTCAATTTTAGGTTCAAAGGTTTGGGTTTGGGTTTGGGTTTGGGTTTGGGTTTGGGTTTGGGTTTGGGTTTGGGTTTGGGTTTGGGTTTGGGTTTGGGTTTGGGTTTGGGTTTGGGTTTGGGTTTGGGTTTGGGTTTGGGTTTGGGTTTGGGTTTGGGTTTGGGTTTGGGTTTGGGTTTGGGTTTGGGTTTGGGTTGGGTTTGGGTTTGGGTTTGGGTTTGGGTTTGGGTTTGGGTTTGGGTTTGGGTTTGGGTTTGGGTTTGGGTTTTGGGTTTGGGTTTGGGTTTGGGTTTGGGTTTGGGTTTGGGTTTGGGTTTGGGTTTGGGTTTGGGTTTGGGTTTGGGTTTGGGTTTGGGTTTGGGTTTGGGTTTGGGTTTGGGTTTGGGTTTGGGTTTGGGTTTGGGTTTGGGTTTGGGTTTGGGTTTGGGTTTGGGTTT
>NW_003163262.1:0-1113 GCF_000004985.1 Naegleria gruberi
AACCCAAACCCAAACCCAAACCGAAACCCAAACCCAAACCCAAACCCAAACCCAAACCCAAACCCAAAGCCAAACCGAAACCCAAACCCAACCCAAACCCAAACCCAAACCCAAACCCAAACCCAAACCCAAACCCGGACCCAAACCCAAACCCAAACCCAAACCCAAACCCAAACCCAAACCCAAACCCAAACCCAAACCCAAACCCAAACCCAAACCCAAACCCAAACCCAAACCCAAACCCAAACCCAAACCCAAACCCAAACCCAAACCCAAACCCAAACCCAAACCCAAACCCAAACCCAAACCCAAACCCAAACCCAAACCCAAACCCAAACCCAAACCCAAACCCAAACCCAAACCCAAACCCAAACCCAAACCCAAACCCAAACCCAAACCCAAACCCAAACCCAAACCCAAACCCAAACCCAAACCCAAACCCAAACCCAAACCCAAACCCAAACCCAAACCAGATCTAAAAATAGAATTCTTCTAAACCCAACTTTCAAACCCTAGCCCAAAATTATAAACTTTTTCATATATCATTAAATTTTATATCATTCGATAGGAAATTATGAGTAGATCAACGTAGTATATTTAGTTTTTCAATTTATAAAATATTAACTTTGTAAATAATGTCAGATTAAAAATTATAAAATGAAACTATAGGAAGAATGATAATTTCAAAATCCTTTAATGAGGTTATATAGTCAATATCATCATTAACAACATTTATAATCACTTTCATATGAAGTTTCAAAATTTCAAGTCTGTAGATATAAAAGTATAGAGTGAAAAGGGAAGATGTGAGGTAAAAGAGGTCAACTATAACTTTTGAGTTTCTCATCAAAACATGTTGAATCCTGACATGAAAATGTTCCATTAGGTGAGTATACATCGAATATCAAATTTATTTTAACTTTCATATTTAAAGATTTCTTCCCTCAACCATAATGGTCAACTATGATGAAAAGGATGAAATCTTGAAAAAGGACCACCTATTAAAACTTTACCATAATGATGTACATGATATATAATGATATAGAATTCAATTTCATGTCTTAATAATCAGAAATGGTATCATGGGAAGGTAAATGTTGATATTTTATGGTT
>NW_003163262.1:1163-2413 GCF_000004985.1 Naegleria gruberi
CCCAAACCCAAACCCAAACCCAAACGGGAACCCAAACCCAAACCCAAACCCAAACCCAAACCCAAACCCAAACCCAAACCCAAACCCAAACCCAAACCCAAACCCAAACCCAAACCCAAACCCAAACCCAACCCAAACCCAAACCCAAACCCAAACCCAAACCCAAACCCAAACCCAAACCCAAACCCAAACCCAAACCCAAACCCAAACCCAAACCCAAACCCAAACCCAAACCCAAACCCAAACCCAAACCCAAACCCAAACCCAAACCCAAACCCAAACCCAAACCCAAACCCAAACCCAAACCCAAACCCAAACCCAAACCCAAACCCAAACCCAAACCCAAACCCAAACCCAAACCCAAACCCAAACCCAAACCCAAACCCAAACCCAAACCCAAACCCAAACCCAAACCCAAACCCAAACCCAACCCAAACCCAAGAGAATTAAGTTGAACCTATGCGATTTTTCACCTTTTGCCAAATGGTTGCGTATCTAGCAAGCCCCCCCAAGAGAACAAAAAACACAGAAATATTGAGGTAAAACGAGTTGATTATCTCCATTATTTGATAGCAACCAATATTAAAATTATATATCAGCATGTAGCCGTGAACATTTCCTATCTAATGATATATATTGATGTATATGAAGTCTTATAAATAATGATGTTTTAAGAGCGCAGATTAATATCCAAACCCAAACCATAGGCACACTCACTCAACGGCACTCAATCTTAACCCAAATCATTCAAATGTTGCACAGAGTCCTTAAATGCCGAAAAAGTGTGGTCTCTCAGGTCGTTATTGATACAAGAGACATTAATAAACTTACACCTTTTATTTTCCTCATCAACAATGAAATTCCTAGCTGACGAATCTTGCATTCTTGCATTCTTCTTTTCTCCAATCATTTACAAGTAAATATCCAAATAATGATAAAAACCTTCCAAATCCTTAGCTGATTCCAAACATTCAGTAACTACACTAATAATATGATCTGTAAACTGTTTACTCTGTGTAAATCTCAAAAAGTTGTCAGATTTCAATGACAATCTCTCTAATATTATTATTCAAATTAATCTGTGAGTCACTTTCTTCTCTAAAGAAGGCATCAATAATCATTTGTGATTGTTGAAACCTTGTCAGTGGATCTTTCATCTTGTTAAATTCGGCAATTCTTATTAGAAACTCCAAAGATGACAAATTCAATTCTCTCTTTAAAAACTCTTTGGTTGTCAATATCGCTTACCA